>NC_062534.1:20080127-20252627 GCF_022655615.1 Tachysurus fulvidraco
TGTGAGTGTGAGATTGTGCCCTGCAATAGACTGGCATGTCCAGGGTGTACTCTGCCTTGTGGCCCGAGTCTCCTGACCCAGACTCCAGGTTCCCCATGACCCAGTAGGATAAGTGATGTAAAGACCGGTCTGATGACCAGGTGGTGAGGTATGACGTGAAGTGCGCATGCTCTTAGGCTCATAGACCATAGGATTTTTTATTTAACTATTCTGCTGTTTGTCTTCTGCTTCTACCCTATCTTACTACATAACTACTGTTAACATCACTACCGTTTATTTTGTTTTATCCCATTTCAAAGTTTTTACCGGTTATTCTATTTCTTAATGATTGATTAATGGTTATATCTCTGAATATACAGTATAACACTGCTCTACATAGAGTCTTAACATCAGGTGCTGCTTTAACACACATCCCAAAGTGTAAAAACACAAGACAAATGGGGAAGCTGTCTTATTGTGCTCTTAAAATCTGGACCGCATTGATATTTGGCAGAATCCCTTCATAGAAAAACAGCACGTAACAATTATGTTTACAAAGCTATATGAATTAGATAAGGACTTTAGATAAGGCAGAAATGTATATCTGTGAGTTCAATCATAACTTTGAAATCTTCACATAAAGCCCAGATATCAGGTTGGTTTTGCTTTCTCTTGCTGTTGTTGTTTTTGGGTGTGTTTGTGTTCTCACCTGTATGACAAAGCTCCTGCAAAATGATTCTCAATGTAGTTGTCCATGACGGGTTTGAAGTGCTGGAATTTACTGTCCTGCAGCAAATTGATGACATGCACCTGCAGAGAAAATCGACACGGTTCAGTTTTACACCACATCGACTGACAGGATTATTTTTTATTTGTCTATTTTGCTGTTGTCTTTTTTTTGTAGTAGATAATGAATTACATACCTGTGAAACAAGGCAAAAAATCATCACTACTGCACATTTTGTATTCACTCATTTCAAACACACACGCACATGCACACACACACACACACACACCCTATCTCACACACACACCCACACGTGCACACACACGCACGCTCACACGCGCAAACATATACGCACGCAGTCACATGCGCGCACACATGCGCGCACACACACGTGCATGCGCATACACTCTCTCTCTCTCTCTCACTCTAAGTAACTATCTTATTAATGTACAGTAAGTTATGGGTCAATTAATTGCTTTGATTACTCGTATATTATTAATAACAGTATAATATACAGTATGTAATCATCTGATGTTATCAACCATCGTAGAAGCAGGAGAGAAAAAGGTTTCATTCTGAGAAACCTCAAATTTAGATGGTCCTTGGTGAAATAATCACATAACTGTGGTCATGAGTACGGAGTCTGCTAAAGGATTTGAGAGGATAAGATTTTAAGTATGAGAATTGGAGCAGTTTTACTGAACATTTGGCTGGTTTTATCACAAAGATCTGGCAGTGTGCCTTAATTTAACCTTCTGAATAATGATTTTAATCAGTGTAAAGAAATGAATATTTTCTGGCCGTGAGTCTGATATAAACTGAGTCAGACGTGTGTTTTTCCCTCTGTTGATTACTTTACACAGAATTTTTGTGTTTAAAGACAACAACTTCCAATCTTGGGGCAAAAAAAGCACTTGGGGCATCTCAGAGAGCAGAAACGGGTTTAATATCAGCATGTACTTAAAATATGGCAACATTTGTATGGAAAAAAGGTCAATTTTTCTACATTTCTATGAATTTATTGTCCCTAGCAGGCTAGGCAAAAACAGAAATACTAAAAAAAAAAAAAGCTAGAAAGTCTCATAACTTCGAGTGTTTCATTTCATATGAGACACAAAACATCACTATGTGTAACATGACAGAAAAACTCACTGCTGAACTTGGACACAATAAAAACAACTCTATTGTTTGGCCTCTGTTAAAGAGTCTATATCATCTATACAGTCTTAACAAAATCTAAAAACTTTCTTTCTCCAAACATGAAAATCAGCATTTTCCAGTCAAAGATGTGAGTTTATACTCAGCTGGGATTATGTTAATATTTAATTATGTGATGTTGTGTTAATTAGACCATTAGCCTACATTTAGTCTCAGGCTCTGAAGCTCTGCCTGTAATTCTAGAAACAGTGTAACATGAAACCAAGACATGAGCTCAAATAGCCTTCAAAGCGCAAACAGTTATAATGCAACCCCTGCCACGGTCCCATGCAATTAAATATGTTTTGTTGCCATTTGTATTCGGCAGGTAACCACGGCAACACAGCGGGCGAGAAGAACGGAAAAAGATTGGCCATTAAAATCCAAATCGCAGAACATTCCGCTGAAAACAGGGGATCTAATATGATGTAGCTGTAAAGACGTGTCTTACCAAACAATCAAATACTTTCAGTCCGTATCTCTGCGGGCTCTCGTCTAACACGGCGAACAGTGTGTCCAAGGTGTCCTGCAAAAACTGAGACAGAGACAGACAAGAGGTTTCTAAACATCACAGAAGAAGGTGTAGTGTATTTTTTGGGGCTTATCTAAGCCCACATATGCCCCATCTGCCTAAGACCTTTTGTAAATGTGTATTCTTTTCATTTTGTAAATGAATAATAAGGAAACTGTCAACTGATAGACAGCAAGATACGAGATAATATTTTAACAAATTTAGAAGACGAATTTCACTGGAGCGCAGAGCCGGTGTTCACAGCAGATCTAACCTTAAGTGTTGCTTGCTTTGTATTAACATACATATTCAACTTAAATAACTGATATTGGATAAAAGAACTGAAATAAACCACGTGTTCAGTTAAACGTTTTAGCGGAATCTGCAAAAGGATCGATGTCTTAAAGAACCGTTTTACCTTAACTATCTCCGTGCCGTCCATGTCCTTCAGTTTGGACAAGCCGTCCATGATCCGTTCCGGATGAGTTCTCCACTTCAGCAAATCCAACATGTCTCCTGCAGATTGAGATAAAGCAATGGCTGAAACATTAATCGTGCAGTGAATACGATAAAACCATAGCTTATCATAACTGAAGCCATGGATGTGTCACGTGTCACATAGAGCAACAAAGGATTTCTACACAGGAAGCTTAAAGCTCTGAAATCTGCCAAATCGCTTCTATAGATCTTCCATATAACCATGATCACAGTGATAAATTTTCTGAAGTAGAATGCCATTCTTTGTGTCAGAGAACGTCAACTGGATCTTTAAGGGTTAATTTTGCACCCATCCAAATATGTTGATTGATTGATTCACACACACACACACACTCTCACTCACACTCTCAAACACACACTCACACACACACACACACACACACACACACACACACACACACACACACACACACACACACACACACACACACACACACACACACACACTCACACACACACACACACACAGCTTTGTACATCTTGTCAAAGCCTGGATGGTTTTGTTATAGTATGATTTGTTTCTGGACTAATCAGAGCCCAGCTGCTAGACTTATTGGAATGAGCTCCAAGGTCAACAGATACAGGTGTGTGATCAGCATGTAGCCACCCCCTATCACACACACACGCTTTCATGTGCAAGCCTCACACAGAGAACGGATCCATAAATAACATAAAGGTCAGAAATGAAAGGTCACATAAGGTTTGTGATCAGTGAGTCCAATTATCGCTCAAGATTGGAGTGATGGGTTTTCTCTAAGGAAGTGGTGTTAAGCTTATTAGTGATGACTCAATGTTCCAAAACCCTTAAGAACAGTAAATTCAAGCACTTTCCTTCTGTCTTAGACAAGCCTATACTTTACCATTTATCCAAACAGGTTGTAGACAAATAATGGGTTATGCTTATAATGATAGCCCTGATAATGCCAGTGTTGGTCCAACAAACAAACCCTCTTAATTCCAAACAGATGGATGATCGTGAGCAGTACCATTCTGTGTGAGTTTGGTGGAGCAGAGGGTCGAGAGGATCCAGAAGGACTCTTTGCTGCTCTTAATGGTCTGGTTGGTTCCAGGTTGTAGACTGGCTTTAGAGAAGGGCAGCTTGAGGTAGCGAGACAAATCCTGCAGGTTTGCAGTCTCTTCACACTAGCATGAGAAAAGGGAGCATTAAAGCTACATGAGTTTTTCAGTATGTGCTAATATAAGGTGTATATGCTAATAAAACAGTATATGCAACATATAATGTGTTTTCAATCAATAGAAGTAAAAAAAACATTAACAGTAAGAGTTTTATTCATCTTTCCAACATTGGGTAAAAAAACAAACAAACAAACAAAAAGAACAGTTGCAGTTGTTTACAACGATTTCCATCACCATCAGTCTGACCAGTAACAAAGCACTTCCTGTTTACTTTGAACTACCTTGACCTAACAAAGTTAAACTATTCTTCCTCCTGAAGAAGTAGCACCATCTCTGAAAGTAAATTTTTAGCATAATTTCTCAAATGTCTTTCAGGAATTCAGGAAAGTGTCCTTGACTAGCACATGCTATACCCACATATTTTTTGCCTCCCAATAAGAGCCCCATGACCTCCATATTAAACAAGTAAAAACAGGTCTTTAATTTATTTCCTAGTATGAGGAAATTCTAGTCTGTACAGTAGTAATCACACAGGCATACATTTGCAGCAGATAAAGATTAGTTTGGAAAACACTGGAATTTTACTTTAATACAAATTTGCACACCGATATCCACACTTTACCTTGTGAACGATGAGTTCATGCGTGCCATCAGGAAGGGTTCTTCCGTCCTCTTGCATGAGTGGCACAAATGAGAAACCAAAAAGCTTCTTTTCTCCTTTTTCCTTTGCTGAAAGATGAAAAACCATGTCCTGTCACCCTTTTTTATCTCAACATAAGAAAGATTATTACAGTATATAAACCAAACCAACTAAAGAATCTGCATATATACTAAATAAGTCTTTGTATATACTAAATTAAGAACCTGCAATTAAGTCTTCGTTTAATACGTACCACTCAGTATCGTTTATTATTATCAGTAGAGGCAGCTTTAATTTTTAGTAATTTTTAGTATTTCAGAACTATTGCATTCAAACCTGGAATCATAACATAATAAATAAGAAGAATATAATCTTTGTTCAAAGGACATTATTCAACTCGATGTGCGGTGTAAGGTCTGAGCTGACTAAATAATAAAGGTTTGAACTTTAATGCTTTATCAATGTGGAACAACTTACAAGAACAATTTAATTGAATTCTAGTTTATTTCCATAGCACTTTTAACAACAGACATTGTTTCTGTCTCAGTAGAAATACAAAACTTCAGATTTATTTTATTTTTTACAAAATTTAAATGTATCCCTAATAAGCAATCCAGGTGCAACCGTGGCACAATAAACACTCGATACTGAATGTGTTTCATTTGCTGGTTGAATTTATAACATTTGTAAATAACTCTGAATATCGTATGTTGGAAATTGTTTCTGTGTATATTACTTTTACTATTTTTTTCTTTTTCTCCTTTTTTTTAAGTTTTTGTTGGGTCTTTTGTTACCTTCTTCAGAAAATAAAGGGAACTAATGACTCAATAAATCCTTTAAAATACAACTTCTTTCCTCACAGTTTATTTTTTAATTCAGCGTTTATGTGTGTGTGTGTGTGTGTGTGTGTGTGTGTGTGTGTGTGTGTCTCGTGTTGTGTTTGTATTTTTTATTTTTTGTCACATTCATGGAGTGTGAGCTCTTACTAGAGCAGTGTCTGAACTCGAAGCGCAGGTGAGCGAGTCTGAACAGCTCTGGAGGAACACACAGCTTGATCTGCTCTGACCAGCGTGGACTGTTACTGTGGTACAGGACAAATGAGTGGACAGCATCTGTCCCGGTCTCACCTGAACCTGAAAACACCAGACCCTAGAAAAGAGAGAAAGAGAGCAAAACATACACTGTACTAACCTCACTAACAGGGTTCTAACACCAATTTATCCCTAGTTAGAGGATGTGTTTATGATAGAGACTACATCGCATTTCTGTAAGCCGCTCTGGATAACGGCGCAAGCTTAAATGCTGTAAATGTAAATGGGAATAAATGTCAAAAGAGATATTGTGAATAAAAATGTTTCAATTTCCTCGATTCCTCTCCTATTTGTGTACGTTTTATCTTCAGTACCTGTCCATCAGCTCCCAGTAGGTACACGGTGACCTCTACGTTCCTCGCCACACTCTTCCCGCCTTTCTCAAACTCGCCTCTCTCTAGGGTCACGTAAAGGTCGTTCCTGATTTCACCTGCAGTCAAAACCACATTATTTACACGTGCAGGTTTGGGCAGACGCAACAAAAAACACAAATCAAAGCTTTGTTTTTTTAAATGCTCAGACCAGATTATTTCCTATCTTATTTACAAACATAGCATAACGTCCACAACTGTGAACTCATTAACCAGAATAAAATAGCACATGGTAAAGGCTCTGTGTATTTTATACAGTTACTAACTGCATACTGACTGGTTTTAGAATTCTGTACCATTGTACAGCACAAAACTGTAGGAACCAATTAGTCTGGTTCCTCTCAAGGTTTCTTCCTCATATCATCTCAGAGAGTTTTTTCTCACCACCATTACCTCAGGCTTGCTCATAAGGGATAGATGTTAGATATAAATAGTAACTTAATATTTAACTTAAAATATTTTATTCTGTTTCTATACTCATGTAAAGCTGCTTCGAGAAAATGTGAATCATTAAAAATGCTATACAAATAAAATAGATTAAAACAGAAATTGAATTATATGCTAATGGTGCTAACTATGCTCATATCAGAGCTCAACAGCTACTGTACAAAACAAGACAGCGACACAGGACACTTTTGAACGTTCTTGTATGAGCCGGAAAATAAGTTCTTAAGCAAATTACTCTGCAAACTATATTACAGTACAATATCATCACACATACAACATTGTTATTATATTGTACTGTACTATTGTACTGTACTATTGTATTATATAAAATACTGTACAAAAGTACAGTTTGTAGTTTGAATTTGTTTATTAACACTTATTTTACTGTGCTGATTTACTGATCGGTTTAATCAGTAACCAGTCTATAAAAGACAAACAGTTCAGTTCATTTTGAAATGATTATAAGCTAATTTACATCACTATAAACAAGCAAAGTTCATTCATTCATTTTCTACCACTTATCGGAACTACCTCGGGTCACGGGGAGCCTGTGCCTATCTCAGGCGTCATCGGGCAGCAAGGCAGGATACACCCTGGACGGAGTGCCAACCCATCGCAGGGCACACACACTCTCATTCACTCATGCAATCACACACTATGGACAGTTTTGCAGAGATGCCAATCAACCTATCATGTGTATCTTTTTTTTAACCGGGGGAGTACCCGGAGGACCCCCCGAGGCACAGGGAGAACATGCAAACTCCACACACACAAGGCGGAGGTGAGAATCGAACCCCCAACCCTGGAGGTGTGAGGCGAACGTGCTAACCACTAAGCCACCATGCTCCTCAACAAGCAAAGTTGAATTGGGATATTTATTATCACCACATATACATTACAGCACAATGGAATTCTTTTCTTCGCGTATCCCAACTGAGAAGGTTGGGGTCAGGGCCATTATACAGCATCCCTGGATCAGAGAGAGTTAAGGGCCATGCTCAAAGGCCCAATGGTGGCAGTTTGGCAGTGCTAGGGCTTGAACCCTGATCTTCTGATCGGCAACCCAGAGCCTTAACACTTGAGGCGCAACTTTCCCGTAAAGTTCAGCTATATAAGAATGTTCAAGAGTGTCCCATGTCACTGTCCTGTTTTTCTTTGCAAAAAGGTTTCATTATCCTTTTAAACCATGTGATGACTGTTTCAGTAACAAGTTCTAACAATATAAATATATGAATTTTGGCTAATTATTGTAAAATATGTGTTAAGCAAATTACACTACAACCTATTTTATTGCACAATATAAATACACACAACAATAGAATTATATTGTAAATGTATTTAAAATATACTACTCTAAGCTTAAGTCGGTCAATTAAACTTAATTTACAATTCCTAATATGTAATATATTAGAAAACAGTAATTTTGCACATGGCGTAAAGAAATTTTAAATAAATACAACAATGCTCATGTATTTGACAGTGTTTCATATCATTTGAATGCCACAAATGATTAGAATCTGCTAAATGTGAATTCAAAGCTCTCTTTTGTGATGTATAATGACTACTGGCATGTCTCGCCCCAATAAAGTGACTCTGTCTAACATAAAATCTGTCAACACAAGCCGAGGCAAGTCCCGCGTGAGCCATTGGAGAGTGTGAAAACCAATAAAGACATGTAAATTGTGGACAAACGTGTGTTCAGACAGAAGATATGATGATATATGTTCTCACGAGGCATACAAAATAAATAAATAAAATTGCTATAATAGCAACAGTCAATAAACAATAACTTCTGTTATCGCTGCTCTTGACGAGACTCAAGAGAATCCTTCGCACAAGGATTAGCAAAAAATAAATAAAAAAATGTACAAGAACCATTGCATTACATTAAAGAAATAACACTGAAACAAAATATTTGATAAGACATGTCTGTTATAGTATGTGTCCATTTTTGACATAAGACCAAATCAATGTAAACCACACTTTCATTACTTACTTGAGCCTCATAGCTCAAAAGCTGAAATTAAACTTGGCTAGATTAATTAGATTAAAAGAAAATGTGTAAATGTAATGTACATCTTAGACTGTAACTTACAATGAGAACCGATATAAAACAATTTCCCTGCTGTTCTGCTGCAGTATCAGTGTTCAATACTTAATGCAATCAAATTATTAAAAAATCCACTTCTTAATTAAAAAACAAAAGAAATAGAACCAGATACAAATACACATTTTTTTTTAATGTCATTATATTTAATGGCTTTCATATGTAGCTTCCAAAAAGCTTTTTTAATCTCACCTGGCATGATGATATCGGAGAAGCCGAGTCTCCTTGTGATGGAGACGTTGCGAGTGAAGAGACGCATGTACTCCTTCTGAATCTGCTCCAGGTCTCCGTGCAGCAACTGCAGTGAAACAGCAAGTCCTACAGAAACAAGAACAAGCGCAGGCATAATATAATCATTTAAAAAACGATATCTTTAATCCGATATGCTGGAAACTACAGTGTAGAGACTTTAGGAGGTTTTTTTAACTCTTTAGGAGGTTTAGAACAGAAAAATGCAGCTAAAACATTTTCAGAAAAAAGCGTGAATAACTGATTTAGCTAATCGTGCTAATTCCTAATAATTTCTAGACATATATAGACATATTACCCCATCATTAATAATCGGTTTCGTTTCTAGTCATTAAAAACGTTTGATAAATGATTTAGACACGAGATTTCCACCGAAGCCTGAAGGAATAACCAAACAGAACAATTTCATCAAGAGGAAATTTCAGCCATTTTACCATCTGGTGTGACTTTTATCTGCTTAACATTTTTCCCGTATGTTTGAGTCATACAGGAACCATTTAGCCGCACTCTTTGTCTCTTTCATCATTCTACAATAAAGC
Source organism: Tachysurus fulvidraco (assembly GCF_022655615.1). NCBI lineage: Eukaryota > Metazoa > Chordata > Actinopteri > Siluriformes > Bagridae > Tachysurus > Tachysurus fulvidraco. The sequence goes on from NC_062534.1 coordinate 20,089,621, forward strand.
TAAAGCCTCTCATCTAACTAATGCTGAATCCCATAACACAGAAACATTATCTAAGACTATCTGATGCAAATCTTTTCCTTCAAGCACAACGCCTAATTGCGGCCACTTTTATTTCATAACACTGCAAAGGCACTTCCCACACATGGTCACTCAGCAACGCAAATCCATTCATATGTAATATATTAGTTAGATTAGCAGTACAGTGAGACGTTCTTATGTAAGATACTACACTTCTTCCCCCATAAAACACAAGCGCAGACGATGCTGCTTACATCGAACCTCTGCACAGACTCGGTGTTGCTTTCTAAAATACCTCACTTATATCTTACTCACGGAATCATTAAGTATATTATTCACAGGTAAATATGTTACCAGTTTTTTAGCTAATGATGTAGCAAACAAGATGCAAAAACAAGATGCAAGGGGTTAATGAATGGAAACATCAGTTGTAATTAAACTGATGATGTTTTAATGATTTCTGTGTGTCATGATCTGGCTAACTAGCTAACGGTTAGCTGGTTTGTTGTGTATATGTATAGTATATAAAATAAAAGGTATTACATTTTACTTTTTACAAGTAAATAATAATGAAAAGTGGTAGATGGAAAAGTTTTGCCCTTTACAGAATCTGTTTTCTAAACCAGGCTTTCTTGAACATGCTGAAGCTTGGGATTTTAGTCTAATTGTAACGTCAACAAATAACCCAGTTTTGGTATAAATACATCTGTTTAAATATTAAGCTTCTAATGTGCACAATAAAATTTGTCTATTTATTAGAATAAACCGCCGTTTTATTCTTGAGATTTCACTCCAAATTGACATTGACGTATTTGTAGGCTACATGTCTTTGAGGTAGTGAGGTTTAAAATAAATGTTTAATTAAAAGTTTAATTCATGCAACCAGACAAACAGATGAATTGTAAAGTAAATTAATAAATAAAAATTATAATAAATAAATAAATAAATGCCCTATGATTAGATGCTACATTGAGAGCTATTGTTATCCAACAAAGGACAAAAAAAAACATATGGCTTGCAGATCATACAAAAAGAGTTCTTGATTGATCTTTTAATGTGAAAATGATCAAAATGACAGCAGACCTTCGCAACACAAAGTGCTTACTGTCCCCGGTCGATAAGCCCATCTAGTGTGTATTGATAGCTAACATACACAGCACCGATAATTGCCGTTTAATGGATGCCGGTTAGAAAAGCTCCATTTAGCATAATTGAATTTTTGGGCGAATAAATTGCTTGTTAATCAGTTGACGTGGACGCAGTGAGATCTTGTCTGGCAGAATAAGCTGAAAGGATTATAGCTCTCATCCCATGCAGTCTTGTTCAATACGTTTATTTTTTCTCATTTATTTCCTCACTGCTGAAAAGTCGGTCTAAAACGATGTCACGCGGTCTCTCGTACAGACCAGTATTGATTAGATGCACATTAGGTTTAATTCTTTTACCAAAACTTCTTTTAGAGTTTTACCATAAGCTATCATTCTGCTAAATAAATAAATAGATCATCAAACAAACAAAAATAAAAATGATTTTTTTTCAATTAAGAAGTTGAAAAATTAATGAATAAAAATTTAATTACATTCCTTCATAATTTTTATATTTCCTATATATTTTACCATTTATCTGTACATTTATATTGTTTTATTTTTTGTAATTCTATTTTTAGTCTCTTTTTGTTTCATTTAATTCGATTTTTATATTTTTATATGCATTCCAGTAGATGTCATACTGTGTAATATAATTATTTATGTGACCAATAAAACTTAACAATTAAAACTGTGTAGTAGTCAGGAATAGAAATAAGACGTAGAAAGGACTGACCTGTGCCGGAGCTGACCTGGCTGTACCGGGAGCTGACTTTCCGAATAATGTTGTCATGTATTTGATACCACTCGCTTTCAGTGTTGCATCTGAACAGAAACACAAAGTTAGGTGACATGTGACTGACGAACCTAATAAAGACAAGTGGTGAATCAGTACAATAAGGTGCTAACATTCAGGATCCAGTTTCCAAACCAGACACAACAGTAATTGCAATTAAATGGTTTCAGGTGTTTCAATGAAATTCAAATGTAGTACAAATATATTCTAGTTAGGCATTAAGATATAACCTCTCATAAATCTTAAGCTTTAATGAACAGGTAAAATTGTCCCAGAAAGCTGGAAGTGATGAAAATGGCAATATAATTTCACTCTGAACTAAAACTGAGATACTGTCTTACAAAATGTGTTTAAAAATGAGATCATGTATTGACATTTACAGGATAATCTCACCTTTATACTGTTATTCATGAAGATTGTCTTTGTGCTCATCTTAGGACCTAGATTCACTTTATATCTGCTTATAATGAACATCTTTTCAGCACGCTTAATAATATCTGACTTTACTTTTCTATATCTGATTTATAATATCACTATTCAGTGTTAAGGGATTTTTCGAGTTTGGTTTCTTCAAGATTTCTCCCTTATGTCGTCTCAGGGAGTTTTTCCTTGCAACGGTCTCTAGGCAACACTAACTTGTTCATTATGTTTGTTAATCATATCCAGATTTCTATGAAGCAGCTTTAAGAAAATGGCTATTGCATGACCTGTATACCGAGCCTGTCCGGTCCAAGATTTCATTCTAACCAACATGCCAAAGTCTATTGAAAGCCAAGATCTGAGTCTGTTGAGAGCCAAAGTGAAATCAGGTGTGGCTCCTGATTGGTTGGAATTAAAACCTGCACCCTCATCGGCCCTTTGCAGATAAGACCGAACACCCCTGTGTTATACAAAAAAAATGTATACTATGCTCATGGAAAAATCCTAAAGTCTATATATTTTAATGCTGTATAGTCAAAAGAGAGAGACGTTGGACTCACGAGTAAACTTTAAGCAGGTGCTCGTCCTTGCAGTCGGCCGTCAGCAGATCACATATGTTGATCACAGCGCAGCCAAATGGACGTCTGTACTGCGTGTTACACACTGACTTCTTCTCGCCAGCAACCATTCGCCCTGAGGGTCACATGAACGGCCAGCTTCAGGATAATAACTCAAGCAAAATAAACTAACACAGAATGGAAGTATCTGGTTACAAGCATCACACATGTTGGAATGTGGTCAAAGTTCTGTCAAGAAATCTCCACCTCAGACTGACATGGTACGTCACGCTGCATGTCAGCTGTTTGCTTGATTTCTGACAGAACTAAACGTGTGGAGATTTTCCAGATGAGCAGTAACACGTACACACGCTTCACTTACCAGTACACAGTGAAATGACACGCACATGCAAATGGAAACTGGCGAATGCCACAAAGACACCAATACCACTGAGCGATATGAGGTTACGACTCAATGCACGTCATGCATGTCAACACACGCCAGCTACTCACACACTGATGGAGCGTTTACAGAAAAAAACAGTTTACCAATCACATTTAACTTGAAGTGGCTTATCAGTTTGCCTAAAAGGTATTATTTAAATCCTGCCATTCTAGACCTTGACAGTCATTGGAATGCATGTCCAAATAAATCATACTGATTATGGAATAAAGTGTTCGTTTAGACTGTCACAGCGTATTAAGTGAGGTTTCATGTCACTCAAAAGGCATTGTGATAGGTCACTTTAAGGTAAAGATTACTCGTCGGGGTCAGCAGCTCTTACCTATTCTAAAAATATGAGCTACAACATATACATCTTTGCGGAGATCGCTACTTCCCAAATCCTTAAAGAAAGACAAATGTTTTATTCAACACTGTTCAAAGAAAGTCACAATTTTTTTCCACTGGACATGAAAAAAAAAGCGGCCCAACCAGGAATAAAAAATGGGTTTCATTTTACATAATTTTTTACCAAGAGACAATTTGAAGTGTAAAGTTAATGAGAGTAAAGGTGATTACGATGCTACAGAACCAGGCCAGTTTTTCACCAGATTTTCGAATGAAGTTTCTTTACACCACGACACCATGGTATGGCTGAGAATCTGATTTGTCTTTAGAAATGCAAATTGTTTTTATTTGATTTTTTCTAAAGTTCATTCACAGAGACTTGTATGATGAAAGCTACGTAATAAACAGAGTTAACAGTGTATAATCGCTGATGTGATGACATTTGTAGAAGGAGTCTCAGTTTTGTAGCGCTCTGTAACAGCGGCCATGTTTATCAGAACAGAAATGTCTTCGAGACCGAGGAGTTTCTATGTTTCAATGCTTTCTGGTCTCTTTGTAAAATGACAAGCTGTACGAGAGAGTGTGAGAGAGAGAGAGAGAGAGAGAGAGAGAGAGAGAGAGAGAGAGAGAGAGAGAGAGAGAGAGAGAGAGAGAGCGAGAGAGATGAGATAGGCGGTGAGCAGGTGGTGAGAAAATAGATAGATAGATAGATAGATAGATAGATAGATAGATAGATAGATAGATAGATAGATAGATAGATAGATAGATAGATAGATAGATTAATAGATAGATAGATAGATAGATAGATAGATAGATAGATAGATAGATAGATAGATAGATAGATAGATAGATAGATAGATAGATAGATAGATAGATACATAGATAGATAGATACATAGATAGATAGATGAGAGAGAGAAAGAGAGAAAGAGAGATGAGATAGGCGGTGAGTAGGTGGTGAGAAAAATAGATAGATAGATAGATAGATAGATAGATAGATAGATAGATAGATAGATAGATAGATAGATAGATAGATACATAGATAGATAGATAGATAGATAGATGAGAGAGAGAAAGAGAGAAAGAGAGATGAGATAGGCGGTGAGTAGGTGGTGAGAAAAATAGATAGATAGATAGATAGATAGATAGATAGATAGATAGATAGATAGATAGATAGATAGATTAATAGATAGATAGATAGATAGATAGATAGATAGATAGATAGATAGATAGATAGATAGATAGATAGATAGATTAGAGAGAAAGAGAGTGAAGAGACTTTTTGCACTGGTAAAAGCCACCCAAAATTCTTGTGCACGGGGAAAACCCTGTACAATCTTCACATTTTATTCAATCCTGTACTTTTCATGAAATCAAATCCCACCAATATGGTTTGACCTTGGGAAACAAGCTTACGCATAAAGCTGCATCTTTTTACTTTCAATAAAATCAATTAAACCATGGCATTGAGTTGTGCAGAGCAGGAGAATCTCGAAACACTTTACTACAGGACAAAACATGTTTTCAATGTGAGGCAGTCAGAGCACAGGAGATAGAGCACTAAGGGGGAAATAAAAAGGGGGAAAACCATCAGAGCACTTACAACAAAGAGCGTGCACTGCCTTTCTGTTTTCTCAGGTGACTTTGGAACCCCTTGCTTATTGAGGCGCACCAAAAACCTCTCGCTGCAATAAAGAGGAAGAGACAGACACACAAACCCAGAGACAGAGACAGAAAATGGCATAGACAGAATCAGAAGTTTGATTAAGATTAAAATCATGTGCAGCCCTGGTCAAATATAGAGACAAAAACAAACAAAAAAGGAAAACTGAAAAAAAAAAACAGGGTTAATGCATTTACTCCGTTCATTATTTATGTTTTGTGTAGGCATGTGCATTTCTCCAGAGGTGTGGCTGAGACAGATGTATAACAAAATGGGGAAAGTGTATTACGGTACTTAGCATCTGATTAAATTCAGGAACATTAACACAATTAGTTTTTATAGGTCCAACATGGTTTGGTTGTGTGCTTTCTAATCTCTAAGGATGTTTTTATGGAAATGATCTGTAAGGTGTTATCTGTTTTCTGTAAGGCCATTTTCTGGACCACCTTCGATTGTGAAGCCAAAATTCTTTCCATGACCTACAAGTTTTTCAGGTTCCCTACAGTCCCATGTTCTGATCGGTCAATTCTCCACAGCCACTACCTGATCGGTCGCATCTCCCTGTTGTCATAGATAAAGAAGAAGACCTCGAGCTCTTCGGCCAGGCTGCAGTTCAGCAAACTGTTGGTCTGCAGGAACAGGTGATGCATGTTGGCCTGAAGCGGAGGCTCTCGCTTACGGTGCCGCCGCTCCATCTGACCAAAACACATGACAGTAAGCATCTAAACGTATAATGGAAACTATATGACAAGGCTAGACTAATGAAACACACACAGTAATACACATATTTAAGCAGAATTACACATATATACACACAGTAACAAAGAGTACTTGCAGGTATATGTCTGTCTGTCTGTCTGTCTGTCTGTCTGTCTGTCTGTCTGTCTGTCTATCTATCTATCTATCTATCTATCTATCTATCTATCTATCTATCTATCTATCGCAGGATTTGTGCAGAATAGCTCAATAACTGATGCATAATAACATGGCACTCCGGCTGGCACAGGCAACCCAGATATGTTCCAGCAGTGGCTAGATTTTGAGAAAAAAAAAAGAATGAATAATCTGCTTGCAAACTTTCACAGTCTGAAGCTATGATTTCCTGATTCTTTCTCTCTGGGTTCAGACTAATGCATAAGAAAAGCAGAATGTGAGAAATGTCTTTATTTTTCTTCTTCATTATTTGATTAGCAATGATTTCAGATTCGTACTGTAGCTGATGGGGATTTGGGGTTTGAATCTGAGCTTGAATTAATAAAGTGAGTTCCGTCTGCTTATTCATTGGGGTTTGGGATAACGCACAGACTGTGCACTGATGATATGTCTGCTTGATTAGTGTTTTGTACAGTCATATATTACATCAAGTTAATATTAAATGAATGCATGTGTAAATTTGTTTAATGAGGAACAAGTATTTTCCCTGTTTCTCTGACTAGACACTCTGAGGTCATTATTAGTGAGGCGATGGCTGACACAGGTAAAGAAAAAGAAGTGTGGATCTGGTTTTATAAGATAAAATGCCTTTTTCCTAGCACATGGTTAGCTCTATGGTTAAAGGACCAGATTTGTGTGTGGTGTTTGCATCTTCTCTCAGTGCTCAGGGGTTTCCTTGGATTTCCTCCGTCAGTCTAAAGGCATTGTTGGAGTTTAATTTTGATTGTCCTCTTAATTGTCCGTAGTGTGTGTGAGTGTATGCAAGAGATCGTGCCCTGTTATGTGTTAGTCCATGGTGTCCACTGTCTGGTGCCCCGACTCCCCTGAGACAGACTCCAGGTTCCCTGTGACCCTGTGTAGGATAAGTGCTACGCAACATGTGCTGAAATAGATTAATGTCTTTTTCCTTCAATTGCTAACATTTTGTTCCAATCGTGTTATGCAGAACTGTCTACACCTAATCTTGCTTAGATGAGAATAAGAGACTGTGATTGTTTCTCTTTTTGATCTTTTCCCCCTTATTCTTCTCATTGATTTCTAATTCTAATCAAAAGTGTGAAATTAAACAGGGCGTTTGAGCAATTCTTTGAATCAATCGGTCATGATTGTTTTGAAAAGTTTTACACTGATTTGTTTTTAATTCTATTCGAATCAAATGTATTTGTATAGCGCTTTTTTACAATCGACATCGTTTCAAAGCAGCTTTACAGAACATAATTCTCTAAAAATCATTTTAAGAGTGGAGCCTAGTTTATATCTGAGGTCTGGAGATGCTGCAGAGATCGTTATGGGGCTAATATCGTTACTATAGTGACAGGAATCGTGATGAAAATATCTTGGAAGAGACTCCGTTGTGTTAAGTTCATACAGGTAAAGTGTCAGCCAAAGGAAAACAAGAGAGAAATTTAAAACAATACATATTACAAAAACTCTATTTCTCTAACTTTTATTATCATTTCAGATTCTTTTTGGGGCTAAAATTCCATCCATCCATCCATCCATCCATCCATCCATCCATCCATCCATCCATTCATTCTATACACTGCTTATCCTACTGGGTCACAGGAAACTCGAGTCAATCACAGGAGACTCAGGGCACAAAGACAGGATATCAGTATATCACAAGGAGCAATCACACACACTCACACACTACAGAATTTAGAGATGTCAATTAGCATATAGCACATGTCTTTGGACTGGGGAATGAAACCCGGAGAACCCAGATGAAACCCCAAGGCACAATGAGAACATACAAACTAGACACACAAATGACAGAGGTGGAAATGGGGCTGAAATTAAAGAGTGAATATTAATGTCATCTTTTATAAAAAAAAAATAAATTTTATCAGGTAATCTGTGTTCATGCTGTGATGTACTTCTTCACAATGTTTTGTTTTTCCATATACGGATTTATGAAAATTAAATTTCTTATTTATTTTTTGTGGAAAAACAAGTCAAAACCCTTGGAAAATGCAACCTATACAGACCAAAGTAGCAATTTCTATTCACCGCTAGACCTGAGGCAGTAACAGAAAAAACTAATCTGACAAAAAACAACAAACACCATCCTGGGTACCAAACATTACCATTATCATTCCTTCCAATATCATGTGATTTGTCAGAAATTGCCCCAAAATTTTCCTCACAGAAAAAAGTCATGTGTTTTATCGCACAACCTAATCATTCACGCATGTGAGCTAGTCCATGGATGAAATCTACAGTAAGGCTTGGGCACAATTTCAAAATTCAGAATTAGTGTTTTTTAAATATCATTAAATTACTAGTAAAGAGCAGCAAATTGTAAGAAACCATTCTAATTAGCATTTAGCATGATGGCCTTTCAAATGTTATCAGTTCTCTCAGCTCCACCATTGTAAAAGATTGAAAGATGTCAGATCGACTAAATATGATCACTGTTTTTTTTCTTACAAAATCCAGCTTTTTTATTGCAGATAAAATAAACATTGCAAAATAATTTGAAGATATGTAAAAATAATATTTAATGAAAAAAAGTAAAGAAAATTAAAGATTTTTTTTACTAAAATTAGTTATTAAATATTTTTTATATTATATATATATAATAAATTATATATTAAATACATTTTGTAATTATAATGTATTTAATGAATGTTTTACTTTAATAATTAATTTCAGCTCTATATGGCTCTCATCCAGCATTGTTCACTTAATTATGTCCGATGTGAGAATAAAAGAAACTGCAAACAGAGCAAAAGTATCAATTTCACGCTGCAAATGATTCTGCAAATGGTTGAATAAGTGTGACAGCATCCTAAGCTTGGAACAGTATTATACAGTGATAAACAGTACATTTTTGTCTGTGTCTGTATCTGCTGAACCTGTAGGAACACCAAGAGTGTGTATTGTGTGTTTTCTGTACATGAACACAATGGGAGGATTAAAATAATGCAAGTTTGCAAACAGCTCCTTAATGTACTTAATTACTATCATTTTCCTATTCAAGCATGACTCGCAATGTGTGTGTGTGTGTGTGTGTGTGTGTGTGTGTGTGTGTGTGTGTGTGTGTGTGTGTGTGTGTGTGTGTGAGTGTGTTAAATAAAGAGCACAGAGGAACAGGACTGGGGGCTGTGGCGTCAGACCGGGATGCAGTTGCCGTGGTAACGCAGCATAGACCTCTGGCAGCAGTGAAAGGGTGACTCATGAGTATTGTGTGTGTATGTGTGTGTGTGGGTGTGTGTAAAACTAACCAAGCGATAGAGCTCGGTGACGCTGATCTCATCTGGGTCTACCATACTGAAGTCCCGCCTGGGGACCAGATCCAATCCCAGCTGCCTATAAAACACACGCACGCACACACACACACACACGCACACGCACACACACTCAGAATTCTAGTTTAAAGCATTAATTTGCATAAACCACATGTTCAGCATGCTAACACAAGGAAGTTGTCCAAAATAATTAAAAACAACAATACAGATCTGCGTAATTCACAATACATACAATACTAGCCCTTATACCATATACACACCCATAATACCAAACTGTATGTTACTGTTCTAATGCACTGATGACACAAACCGACGCTGATCTGATCATATTTCATTATTAATGATTAAAGCAAAGCAAACTGCAAAGTGTTTGTTATGAAAAATATTAAATCCATGTCGTCTTCCTAAAATCAAAGTAACCGTATTAACATCCTTTTGGCATCTAAAGATTAGAGCTGTTCGATCTTGATATAGTTTCCCCTGAGTCACTGTAAACAGAATCCTGGGTTAAACTTTACCCTGGGTTAATGATTAATTCTGGCTCTTCATAATTTGACGTTTCACATTGTACATTCCTAAACCCTGGATTAACCTTCTCATTTGCATATTTACTCCGTCAACAACCCTTTATGCTTTTCCATGAAAAATTTTAAATAAATAAATAGGTTTCCACATAAATCCTCAATGGCTGTTTTAAGCCACAACACGCACTGTATCTGTGACACTACAGTATATACGTTTGGTACCGCAATGTGTGGTGAATCCTGTAGAAGTGATATTAACCTTCTTCAGAGCAGGTTTTTATTACCCAGGGTAAAAATCTGTGCGAACACCGCTTCTAAATTACAAGTGTGAAACCTTCCTCTACCCCGGGGTTAAAAGCAGAACAATGACATCCTGGTGTGAGAAGGTGTATTAGTGTGAGAAGGTGTACAATGAAGGTGAAGAAACTAAGCGCACAGAGCAGTATCGGTGAGCATGGTCATTAAAATGAATGCGAGGTGCTCAGGAGCGTGTTGAGAAAGTGTCGGACATGAGAGAGCAGAGCACCGAGACATGCACGCGTTAATTCTCCTCCATCACCAGGATATCTACTTTGCATGGACGTCAAGCTACAAATCCCTGAACCTTGTGCTTATGTTTAATATAAATTCAATTTAATTCAAATTTATTTGTATAGCGCTTTTAACAATGGACATCTTTTCAAAGCAGCTTTACAGAACGTAAGAAACATAAAACAAAAGGTTCAATATTATACAAAGATTAATATTATATAAACGTTCAAGAATAATAACAGACTTATATTTAAATGTGTTTGTACTTATCCCTAATGAACAAGCCTGAGGTGACTGAGGCGACAAGAAAAAACTCCCTTAGATGGAAGAGGAAGAAACCTCATGAGAGGAACCAGACCCAAAAGGGAACCTCATCCTCATTTGGCTGACACTGGAGGGTGTGATTATAATTATACAGTCCGACAATTGTGTATCGATGAGGAGGTTGTTGTCCTCAAAGACTACATGGAGTTCTCATCTCTTAAAATCTCCTCTACATCATCATGATCACCGCTGAACTCTTAAAGTAACGCCAGGATGCATTTCTGTCTGAAGCTTTTATCTCTTGACACTCACTCGTTGCCCCAGTCGAGTCTTGCTACAATGTGCTGCTTGATGTCAGTTATGCGCTCCTGGGTCAGGTGACCGAGCAGGACCTGCTGTCTCAGCTCCAGGATCTCTGTCATTACATGCCAGAGTCTGTGAAAGAGCTCGGCCTCGTTCTTCTACAGACGACAAAAACAGAGAAAGTCGACAGGCAACGGTTAAAGGAATAGTTTTGCTAGATATCTAATTTACTCTAAGTTTCGATACAGTAAGTAAACAATCAGGACGTAGCTAATAAATGAAAAAAAGATATAGCCAATCTTCATTTTAATTAATATTTCTGCCCCAAACTACTAGCAGTTCTTTACCAGCATTTGCCAGTATCTTTCAGAAAATAGTGTGTATTTGAAATCATACTCCTAGATTTACTTCCAAATTTTCTGACCAGTTCCAGAAAGATCATATGTGGACAAACTGTGTACAAACTGATCTTTCTCCAAACTGTTCCTTTTAAGTGAGAATTGTAGTGATGTGACCAATCATCATGAGTGATGTATTTCACACATCATATCAAGTAAATATACTTAATTCAAAGTTAATTGCTTAGTGTGTTTACTAATAGCACCCGGAAGTCAAAATATGGTCAAATGTGACAATTGTCAGATATATGGCTATCCTGTTTGTGCTACATTACCACATAGAGCTGTTTCCACATGGTACCCCAGTCTCTCAAAGTCACCGTCATCTCCGTGATGACCGACTCCTCCATCGGTATGACCGTCTCAAACTGCCTGTAAATAACACACAGCAAAATATTTCACACACATACACACAAAACCAAAAGATTCCACAAAGCCATCTTTCCCACTGACCGTATGCCTCATTATAGGGTTTTATTCCACAATGCTACTGAATGTTCAGACTGGATTTTCAAACATTAAAAAAAAACCATACGTAATTGTTAATATGGTGATGTTTTCAGTAAGGAGATGTTTATTTAACATTTTTAGAAGGAGTCTCCATGGTGAAGGGTAAAGAGTAAAAAGCCTAAAAAATCTTCATGACCGAGAGCTTTCTGCCTTCTCAGTAACAGGATGCTCTTACCCTTTGTTCTTTATGTGGGCTTGTTTCAGATGAATGTAACTGCTTGGGAATATTCCCTGGAAAAAAAACAACACAGCATAGACATACAGTGGTGTGAAAAAGTCTTCCTTCCTGATTTTTTTGCACTTTTGTCACATTTTAATGTTTCAGATCATCAAACAAATTTAAATATTAATCAAAGATAACAAGTAAACAAAACATGCAGTTTTTAAATGAAGGTTTTTATTATTACACTAAAACAAAATCCAAACCCACATGGCCCTGTGTGAAAAAGTGCTTGCCTCTAAACCTAATAACTCGTTGGTCCACCCTTAGCAGCAAGAACTGCAATCAAGCTTTTGCGATAACTTGCAGTGAGTCTGTGACAGCACTGTGGAGGAACTTTGGTCCACTCGTCTCTGAAGAATTGTTGTAATTCAGTCACATTGTGTTCATTCTAATGTTACTGCACGAAATATTGTTTGAACATTCAGTATTTACACCGATCGGTCGGCTCTGTTTCTGTTACTGTTTATTGTCTTTTGTGTATTGCATTTTTTGTACTTTTTGTATTGTCTTGTAACTTTACGTCTGCACTGTTTTTTGTACTGCACTGTCTTTTGTCCTGCACTGTCTTGTTTGTCTTGTCCTGCACTGTTTGCACCAGGTTGCACAGTTGCACTTTATGTGGCTAAGACTACTTACATGTCCTTAGCCCTGTCTTTGTTCTATGTAGCACCTTGATCTTGGAGAAACGTTGTCTCATTTCACTGTGTACTGCAACAGCTATATATGGTTGAAATGACAATAAAAGCTTCTTGACTCTTGACATATGACTCATGAAACACCTTTTTAAGGCCCTGCCACGACATCTCAATAGGTCCGGGTCAGGTCAGGACTTTGACTAGGCTACTCCAAAGTCTTCATTTTGTTTTTCTTTAGCCATTCAGAGGTGGACTTGCTGGTGTGTTTTGGATCATTGTCCTGCTGCAGAACCCAAGTTCGCTTCAGTTTGAGGTCACGAACAGATGGCCGCACATTGTACTTCAGGATTTACAGTAGGTAGACAGCAGAATTCGTAGTTCCATTTATCATATTTGAAGCAGCAAAACAGTCCAAGACTACCCCACTACCACCACCATATTTTACTGTTGGTATTATGTTCTTTTTCTGAAATGCGGTGTTACTTTTAAGCCAGATGTAATGGGACACACACCTTCCAAAATGTTAAACATTTGTCTCCTCAATACAGTTTGTCTCAAAAGTATTGGGGCTCACCAAAGATGTTTTCTGGCAAAACTGAGACAAGCCTTTAAGTTCTTTTTTGCTCAGCAGCAGTTTTCATCTTGGAACTATGCCATGCAGACCATTTTTGCTTAGTCTCTTTCTTATGGTGGAGTCATGAACACTGACCTTAACTAAGGCAAGTGAGGCCTGCAGTTCTTCAGATGTTGTTGTGGGGTCTTTTGTGACATCTTTAATGAGTTGTCGCTGCGCTCTTGAGGTAATTTTTGCCATTTGTGAATAACGGCGCTCACTGTGGTTTGCTGGAGTCCCAAAGCTTTAGAAATGGCTATAAAACCTTTTCCAGACTTACAGGTCTCAGTTACTTTCTTTCTCATTTGGTCCTGAAATTCTGTGGTGTGTAGCTTTTGAGGATCATTTAGTCTACTTCACTTTCTCAGTCAGGTCTTGTTTAAGTGATTTCTTGATTGTAAATAGATGTGGCAGTAATCAGGCCTGGGTTTGGCTAGAGAAATTTAACTCAGGTGTGATAAACCACAGTTATGTTTTAACGGGGGGGGGGGGGGGGGGGGGGGGGGGGGGAACACTTTTTCACACAGGGCCATGTAGGTTTGAATTTTGTTGTCCCTTAATAATAAAAACCTTCATTTAAAAACTGCATGTTGTGTTTATTTTTGTTATATTTGAGTAATATTTAAAATTCTTTGATGATCTGAAACATTAAAGTGTGACAAACGTGCAAAAAACTAAAAAAATCCATAAGGGTGCAAACACTTTTTCACACCACTGTAGCTGAGCAGAATCAACAAATAAAATTTTTTTCTAATCACACAAAGCCAGAAAAGTTAACAGACACACTGATGAAACAGGAGATAGAGCTCTTTGGTGGTCAGTATCCATAGATTAAATTTTTACCTTCATTCTCGTTCTTTCGTATCAGGACAATTTCTGCATTATGGATGTGACATTTGAACTCATATTGACTTGCAAACAGACTCACAGTCTGTACGGGATTAGCATCAGTGACCTTTCAGCGAGAACACACTGCACACTCAAAAATAAGATCTATATATCTTCACACACATGATTTCTTATCCATAAATCTTAAAAGCTCTAGAGAAAACGAGGTACATGCTGTATATAATAATGACAGAAAATATACTGTATATATTTTTTAAAAATTCTTATCTTTAGTGCTACAAAAGTCGCACAATGAGAGAAACCATCTGCTATTCATAAAATGTCATGCTGTTATTATATCTCCAAAATAAAATGCAAGGATAAACAAATCAAATAATGTTGTAAATACTTTTTTAACCATTTATTCTACAGCAATGTTAAATTCTCAATTCTGATTGGTCAGAAAGTGTTGACCGTTTCTATAGTAACAGCACGTTCACAGGACGTTGTTGATATGGTTAACTTTTTTCTGTGAGGAAATATTTATTTAACATTTAATATTGCCTAATAGGCTAAAGAAAAACAGAAATACTTAAAGCTCAGAGTGTCTACTTTTACATGAGCTTCATATTCATCACCACTGTGGAGTGAGACATGACAAAGACATTCAATGCCTAACATGGACATGGACATAATCTGGAATGAAGTAATAATAAGAATTGCTGAAGTATAAAAGGAATAAAACACTTCAGAACTTCCTTCATTCCACACCACCACTCAGTTCACAGCTTATTCCACTACACATTTAAATGTATTCTTCAGTTTACAATTTGCATGCATACCAATACAAAGAGAAGTCAATCAATCGAGAAGTGACCTGCCGTGTTTCTCAGAACAGATGAAGCTTACCTTGACATTTGGATTCTTTACAACGAATCCTCTGTACCATCCTGAAAGGACAAATGGTGACATTTGAGGAAATCACATCTCTGTTTTGTCAAAAGGCAGTTGTCATTATGGGAAGTTAAAAATGGCTCATTGGATATTGAAGTTTTCATGGTAAATGATTTATACTGCACAAGAGCAACATAAGAGCAGTGAAGCAAATAGTTCGGTACGTTCTGTTCTTGTGCAGTAAGAGAAAATATGTATGAAGATTGCCCTGGATATCGATGAGAATGCTGTGGGTATCTGTTGTACTTCAGTTTAACAGCAATTACAGACAAAAAAGTGACCAATTAGGAATTGACTCAATTACAATAACACTTCTACTTAATTATATTTAACCCCCTAAAGCTTTTATATGCTATAAATCATCTATTTAATGAGAAACTATTGTAATTATCAGTATTGCCATTATTCATCAACTGTCCAAGCTTTGTTAGTAACCTCAGAGCTTCATTAAAGGACATCACTAATGCGATGCTTTAGTAAGCACTGCCTGTATTTTCAAAGAATATTCTCTTAATTACCTTCACATTTCTCCAAAATCTGCACCGTGTCGCCGATCTCCAGGGGCAGACCATGCTGAACCGTTCCACGAAAATTTGCCAGCACTGAAATGGCAACAGGGAGCTTATTAATAATGGCACAGTCTTCAGAGACTCTACAGCAAGGAAACAGGGTGCACAATACACACTTTCACACACACTCAAAAAAAAAGTCCCTTCTCGGTAATGAGAATTAGATTTCACGATTATGCTTCCTGAACTGATAAAATGATGCAGAATAAATTTAAATCATTTCCGATCATAGTCATCTGCTGCGGACCATGTGACAGTGAAATTGAAAGAAATGCAGATAAACTCTATTTTTTTAGAATTTGGGGGATGCAACTTATGTTTTGTCGATTTTTTTAATACAACAGAGAAATTGAGAGATAAAATGCCTTGCTCAAGGTCCCAGCTGTGGACGCTTGTTAGACCTGGGATTCAAACTCACAACCCTCCGATCAGTGTCTCAACACCTTAATCATCTTAGTTACCACATGCCCACGTAAACAGGTCATGCTACGTACAGTATACGTTGTAAATTTTCATGTTAGCATACTTAACTAGCTAGGGTGCTATCTAAACAGTCAAACAAGGCATATTTCAGTGCCAAAGATGACGATTGCTTCCCTTTTTGAGTCTGGTTGCTCTTAAGATTTCTTCCTCATATCGTCACAGGGAGATTTTCCTCACCTCAGTTACTTTCCTCACCTCAGTTACTCAGGCTTTATCATTATGGACAAATAAAAATGACAATTTTAAAAGTTTGTGACAATGTAAATTGTTAAAAGCGCTATACAAATTAAAAAAATTGTATTGAATATACTTATCATTGAGTCTTTACCAACAATATAATGAACTAGATATTAAAGGAAAACAAACACAAATAAACACTTTTTTGACCAGTTTAAAAATCTCAACTTTAATCTTTTCCAATTTTCTCAAATTCATTTTTTTTTTCTTTAGATCAATCTCCAAACTTATTCACTTCCCACTCTCAGATTTATTTTACCTACATACAAGGTCCTCACAGTATGGGACAGTGGAGGCAGCAGTGCTTAAAAATTGCAGGAAAAACCCTCCTTACATACATACTCATCATCCTAAAGACATATCTGATGTATAGCATGTAAGGTCAGCTTTAAGAGCAGCTCTAACACAAGCCATAAATATGGAACATCCCTGGAAATGGTGTAGAAATTCATAAGGCTTGTGTCACCACCTGCCAGCAAGCAGAAGGTCTATTATATACCAACGTCAGCTTTTTATGAGGAAAAAAAACAACAAATCTGCTACACAGTGCCCGCAGCCTGTCAGCGTTTTCCCCCCAACACATATTGCAGCAAAGTAACAAATCTGCTTCATTGAATCTACAGAAAGCATACATGAGACAGGAGGTGTATTATGTATGTAACGCACAGACAGGCCGTTTACTCAGCAGAGGTGGTGTGTCATGCCTTCAGTTGTGTCTCTGTAAATATCAAAAGCCACAAGATAAAAATTTTACCTCAAATTGTAGATGATTACTATTAAGTTCAAAAAGCAAATCTTTCCAATTCATTAGAACGCTTCTTCTCCACCAACTGTTTAGACTGATTATATTGTACAGTACATAACTCCAAGCACTTTATTTGTTTGTCAGATTGAGAAAAAAAATCGTTTCGATTTTTCTATTTAAATGTAGTTTGATCTGCCTAGACATTTTCCAATGGAGTAATGAACCTACCATTTGATTGTTTACATACTACAAAGTGGGGAAAAAACATGGAAGCCTCCATGTTTGTCTTTTGTTAGCAACAAGCTAACCACTTCATTGTGATGAGTGCTGCTTATTTTCCTCAAAACAGCAAACTTAAAGAATTCACAAATGAATGTATCTGTATCTCGACTGATCTAATGTAATTACTTGTACATACAGCTTAACTTTAGGTAAGAAAAACATTTAAAGGTAAGAATTGCTACTGCTGATGCTGTTAACATGTTATGCATGTTGATCACGTCACTTGATGAACTTCGAGTTGAGGAGAAAGTCCCGAATTAATGAATAGAGAATAAACTCATTCTAAGGGGAAAAGGGTGATTGATATATATATATATATATATATATATATATATATATATATATATATATATATATATATATATATATATATCCCAAAACTCAGGACTTCTGCTAGTTCCCAGAATATCTAAGTCTACTAAAGAGCATTAAGTCTACTAAAGGCGGTAGAGCGTTTTTGTATTTAGCTCCCAAACTTTGGAATAGCCTTACTGATAGGGTTCGGGGCTCAGACACAGTTTAAATGTAAATTAAAAACTTGTATCTGTAGTCAGTTGAACACATAATACATCCCATAATATTGTGCTCTATTACATCAGACCAAATGCACGTTATCATCTAGTACTTGTTAATATTATGAACAACAGCTACGTTAATCCCTCTCCACTGCTTCTTTCTTTCTACCCATCCCGAGGCTTCCAGAAATTGTACCAGCTCCGATTGTCTTCTGTGCCATGAAGATTTTGGACCCTCACTGAGATGAGGCCGACTCTGAAAATCCTGAGGCATCTAGAGATCTACCAGCTCCAGTTAGACTCTGCGATACTAAAGAGGAGATATCAACTCCATGTGGTCTTTTTCAACAATACAACATTTGTCAGACTGTATATTTACAGTATAATCACACCCTCCAGTGTCACCCATATGAGGATGGGTTCCCCTTTGTGTCTGATTCCTCTCAAGGTTTCTTCCTTCCATTCAAAGGAGTTTTTCCTTTGCACACTGCTGCCTGAGTCCACTGAGTGCCTGAGTCTGCTATAAATAAATACAAACACATTAAATATGTCTAATATTGATCCTGAATTTTGTATCATATAAATCTTTATATTATTCTTTATAAAAACCTTTTGTTCTATGTTTATGTTCTGTAAAGCTGCTTTGAGACAATATCAAAAAAGCGCTATACAAATAAACTTGAATTGAATTGAATTGAATGCAGTCACAGATGAGATGAACATAAACAAGGTGGATTATTTACTATATCACCCTTTTCCCCTTAGAAAACCGGTTTCATTCCATGTCCCAAAAACATATAAGTAGTCGAATTTACTGTGTTAAATTGACTTTAGCAGAGAATCTAAAAATTGAAAGACATAAAGTACAAAATAACATAACAGGACAGACAAAAGAAATGTAAGTTCAGTGGGGGGTTTTTTAGTGTGTCTGGTATTCGGAGTAAACACTGGGATCAGTATGAAGCCTGTACAGCATAAGTGACCTGAAACACCTGATTATATAAAACAGTGTTCAATCCTCACACTTTCATTGTCCAGCTATTGATAGATATTGGTCTTGCATGTAGACAACTTGTATGTAGGTGCTACCCTGGCTCCGTGTAAGATCATAACAATATTACATTTTAGCACTTACATTTTATATCACAAATTCATCATCACATGACGCTGAAGATTAAAGACATTCTAATGGTCCAAGATGGCTGCTTACTTGGAAAGTGAAGTTTATTAGTTTCATGTTTGAAGACTACAACAAACTACACTGTGTCCTTAACCTCAAATTTACCTTTATACATTACTCCTAGCTCCAGTGCAAAAAGAACAAATCTCAAACACCAAACATGTCTTGGCTGAACGATTTAGGTTGATTATGTAAATTTGATTTCTCAGAACTGTTTCTGCATGCAGGGTCTGTTGAGTGGTGTTGGACACACTGGGGTGTGTAACGCTTCCTCACTGTCCCACTGATCATACCGCAGACACACACCGCTGCCTGGCACAGACGCTGGATGGCCCACAGCTCGTCTCAGACGTGACAGCAGGTGCCAAGCTTCAAAACACTCGCTTCAATGCTTCAGAGACCACATTACACTTCTGTAATGTCCGGACACAAAGTAGACACACCATCTGATTTGGAAAGCTAATATTTCCTAATGCTGACAGTGTCCCACATTACGAGAGCTTCCTGGAAAGGTTACGGTGACATTAATTAGGTAAGCAAAGTGAAAAAAGCTGCACAGATCATGGGGTTCTGCATGCTGCTATTAAATATCACAAAACATTTAAGTCACAAGCTTAGGATCAGTAGAACTTGTGCACTTGCCTGTTCTGTTTGTGTTTCTATGAAGAGTTTGTGTAATATTTACCATTTGGCATGGCAAAAAGCCAAGAGTGTGAAAAGCCTGAGCAGCAGTTGCATCATCTCACTGTTGCTAAGGCTGCCTCACTTCCCTGCACTCTGCAGCATGACCATGGAACTCATACACAGTCATACGCAGTCATACAGAGCATCCCAATACAATAAAACGTGACTTTATTAAACATAAAGAAGCTCAGTTCAAAACAATCATCTATTAATTTGGATCAATGATAGTGTTGTATGTCCAATATATACAGTAATTGGGATATGAAATGATCTAGAGCAAAAACATTTTTAACCAACATAAAGTCATAGATTGATGTTATTAATTTATCATCATAAAGCATGTTATTCAGTGACAACAAAAAAACTGTGTAACCAATACATGCTCGTAGCAGCTGATGGGACATAAAGGGGTTAAAGATGCAGTGTGTAAAGTTTTCAATTGTTTTAAGACCATTAGTAATAAATTCACAATATTAACATACAATTTCTTAAAACTTGACATTTTTCCTCCCCTGAAATCAGCATTTCCCTGCACAAAAGGTCATATGTTTTAGTTTTACCACAAAATATGCCACTGGTTGATGGAAAGGTGCGGGCTTGTTAATCAATTAAATGCAGCTGGTATTAAGAGTTAGCGGCAGACAGAAAGGAGCTTTAAATCTAACGAAACACCTTACTGAAGGATTAAATAAATTCTTTATAATACAGGATTAAACGGTACTGGTGTATACTGTACAGTAGTTGCAGTAGTCAAGCACTGATTGAAAGAAGCATAAACTACTTAGAGAGAAGGAGCAGGTAGTGAGTGATTGTCTACACTTGCACACTGTTTATAGCAGCTGTCACCAATTCTCTCTCTGAATGTGTAGCATGTTTACCAACACGACTAGAGCTGACTTGTTTTATGTCATGTGTTTTTGTCTGGAAACAGCATTTGTTTTGAGTGTTGTTATGTCTCCAATTTTGACCTGACATTGCTGCTTCTAGCTGTTGTGTTCTTATCTTCATTTGTCTATTTATAGTCTCATTAGTCTTTGTCACCCGTAAGTCCAAATTTCGGATCTCCTGCTTGATTAAGACATTGGCGCTTTTGTATTCTCCTGTTTGAAGTTGTCTCTTACTGACCTGACTATGAACTTCGAGGCCTTATGACTCCCAATCTGCCCAAATAAATTACAGCAAAACATTTTTTATAATGAATTGTGCTGAAAGGCACCTTTTAGCCTTTGGGTCAAAAAAGTAAAAGAAAAAACAGCTCTACATTTCAAAGCCCTGACTAGTGCCTTAAATCCCTACCTAGAAAATAAATGTTGTCAAATCATCTATGGCATCATCACAACTGTAATATGCTTTGTTACTATTGTGACATTTAAATTTAAGCCGGTAGCTTGGCCGTCTCACAGCTCCAGATATGATCCTGAGCTCGTATATGAGCTCTCTGGTTTCATTCTATGTCCCAAAAACATATAAGTAGTCGAATTTACTGTGTTAAATTGACTGTAGGTGTGAATGAGTGTGTGAATGTGTGATACTGGCTCCCTGCATTACTGACACTCACCACTCCAGATCCACCACGACCCTGACTAGGAAAAGTGCTTAGAGAAGGTTAAACAGCTACATGATGTGATGGATGGATTAATAGGTGGTGGGATGGATGGATGGATGTATAAATGAATGAGCAGTTGTCCTACAGAATGATTCCCAAAATGTTGAACATACTGTATATTATTTATTCGATCATCTTCAGTAAACTGATTATTACAGGAAATTCTGCATAGCCAAAATTAACGCAGAAGCTTCAGGTTTTTGGAAAACAGTAAGCTTTATGCACGTCATTCACAAACCTCCATCATCAGGTTGATGTTAAGCGTGTCAGTTAAAGCTTGTTTGTTATTTAAACACATGACAAGCGCTCGATTTCAAAGTGGTGTGTAGGATGTTAACCTATGCATTACGTAAAACTGCATCTCCTCCACTACTCCCACGTGCAAAGACACATGTGCAGAGTACACACCATCCCTGCGATCTCTGTTCATCAAATCACCATGTTCTTATTGCAATCTTAGCGGTGTCAAATGTTTGCCTTCTCACTTTCATTTCTCCGTCTAACAACGCACCAGTTGGGAAAGAGAAAACCGATCTCATAGGGTTTAATGCAAAACTCAACAAAACATACTATGACCCAGGAATGAAAGCATCAGCGAAGCTTTTTTGAGGCTAACATTTTCACTGAACTATCTATTGCAAGCGCATAAAAATAAATAAATAAATAAATAAATAAATAAATAAATAAATAAATAAATAAATAAAAGCACTAGAGAGGAGAGGATGAGCTGTAGAGAGGGCTACACACCCCACATACATATAATGCTAAACTGGGTCACTTCGTGAAACCCCTGAAAACGAAACCTTGATGAATGCTGACAGTGAGAAGATAAACGAGACGCACAGCAGGATAAATGAGCTCATTCGTATGGCTCGGTCGAAGTGTGTGTTTGTCTTTGAAGCAAAATATCATCACTCTATATTATACCCATTATTTGAAAAACACAAGCCTGTTGTGAAGGTGATAAATCAAAAAAATAATAAATGCATGTCATAGCCTTGTGTAATAAGACATAATAATGTTTTCTGCTACAGTTGCTAAAATCTGTTGGTGTAACTTCTTTCATAGATTAAAACTGTCGCATAATTTCGTTCTCTGAAAGATTGTGAGATTTAAACGAGTGAGAAAATCGTTTATTTCACGTTACTGCTGTGTATTACAGAGATGGAATTATGCAGAAACAATGGAATAAATATGAAAGGTGTAGTAGTAGTTAGCATACGATCAATTATTATTGGTGACTGGAATACGTTATAGTCAAGTAGATGGGTGCAAAAATTTGCACACCCCAAAATGAAGAAGAGCAAACTTAATAATAATAAGAGTCTGACGAGTGATGAGACAAACAGGACATCTTGCATGTTTGCCTCAATGAAGATGCAGAATTCGAGATGTTTCTATTGAAAGCTGTGAAATGATATTTGGCGCATCTGCAAATTTATTCATGAAACAAAATTACTACAACCTCAAGGCAGGTATTAAAATTCCATATGCTTCTGTCTGCCCAGGAACGATTTACCTGGCCATAATAATGAGCGAGTTGCCCTAGTAGAAAAAAAGTTTTTATTGAAATTATGCCTTAATACATAGAAATGATTCATTTCTTATAGCAGTGACTTTTTATATAAAAATTAACTGCAGTAAAGCTGATATTCTATTCTAGACTCACTATATATTCATAACTCTACTAATAATAACTAAAAAATAACAGTATTCACACACTTCCTTCTTTAAAGGTAAAACAATTTTTCTATTGATTTTGTATCTTCGTATTGGTTAGTGTTTACTACCTTATTACAGGATACACTCACTTTTCACTTATTTGGATAAAAATATAGAAGTGATGGCTGAGCGGTTAAACGGTTAAGGTTTCAGGCGACTGATCGGTAGGTTGTGAGAAGTTTAAATCCCAGAAAAGCTCCAAGCTGCACTGTAAATGTCCTTGAGATCCACAACCTTCAACCGTGACATACAGATTTTTACATCTTCATATTTGGCAACTTTCAATCCTGTCATAAAAATGAGCAAATATAAAACAGAAGTAAATGTTCTTCATGATGAATCAGGACTTAACGTATGACAGTATTAACGTATTCTTAAATAATTCAAGATATAGTTTATGATATCTGCAGAATTTCAGTGAAGACTAATATTTTTTAAATTACAGCCCTGACTCCTAAAACTTTGTTTGAAATCCTTCGACAAGGAGCTTTCTAAACTGACCTGCAACATGAGTGACAACCAAAAATAGGTGTCCTGATTGGCTGGATGTTGGCGGTACTCTATTATTTGTTTTGTTGCCAATTAACTCACCTGCTGAAGGTTACTTTCAATGTTATATTGTTACTCGAATATAACTGATACCACCTTTCAACTCATATTCAGGATAAATGTGTGACTTCTGAAATCTTATGAAGTGGATTAAACAGAATAGTGAGATCTACACATTATTGCTACATCGGCCTTAGATGTACCACACAGAGGAATAAGTTTTTGTCACTGGTGTCTTGGATTAACTCCAAGGCTCTGCAGTGAGCCTTCGAAAAACATGCACACACAAACACACACACACACACACACACACACACACACACACACACACACACACACACACACACACACACACACACACACACACCTGTCACTGCTGACATGGAACATTTCACAGCAGGGAATTATTATATAAAAAAAACAGTAATAAAACTCCAGGCTGTGTCAATAAATTATGTTTCATGGATTTGATGGATGTGCAGATGTACGCGTGTCAGTAATGTCGAGCTCCGTTCTTTCACACTGACGGGTGTGTGAGCCTGTGTAGTTATTCTCCATGGAGAACCGCATGAAAAGCGTGTCACCAAGCAACATAACAGGAATGAAAAAGATGGAGAGACTATGTGTAACTGCGACCGAGCACATTGCGTGTGTGTGTGTGTGTGTGTGTGTGTGTGTGTGTGTGTGTGTGTGTGTGTGTGTGTGTGTGTGTGTGAGTGTGTGTGTGAGTACATGATAGACATCCAGACAGAGGGAAAGCAGGAGGAGAAAGGAGAAGAGATTGTACCGTACCCTGTCTTACGGGATCTGCTGCCATTCTCTCGAACGCATTGTGCCAGATGCCTGGGAAAACAATGTCTCCTGCCAGCCTAAAGAGTCTGTGTCCATGTTTTGAAAACAGCTAAGTGTGTTATTTGCTAAATCTATCAACATGATGCACATTCTGAGAGGAGTAACAATCTCCCCATGCTCACTAAACAGAAATTAGAGCGGTGAGCAGCAGATGAGTCGACTGCATTAATTAATCAGGGCTGCTAATGCTTTCGTTAAGTGTTTCCAATTACTTTTTGGCAAAACATTAGCTGGATTAAGTTGGTATTGACCAAGTGTCAGTTGGACCAAATCAATCAATAAGAGTGAAATAAGACATCCCACCTGCATCTATCCTTTTGAGCTAAATCTGATAAGTGATTATCTGAGGTACGAAAGAGATTTGTGGAAAGTTAACAATTCAGTAATAATCCAAAAGTGCATATTTTGTTAACGTTATACAGTGTAATGCAGATAGAATATAAGAATACAAGGCCATGCCTCCTTAGTCGGGAAGTTGTGGCCTAATGGTTAGAGAGTCTGACTCCTAACGCTAAGGTTGTGGGTTCGAGTCTCGGCCGGCGACGACTGAGGTGCCCTTGAACCCCCCTGAGTGCCGCAGCGTAAATGGCTGCCCACTGCTCCGGGTGTGTGTTCACGGTGTTTGTGTTTACTGCTGTGTGTGTGCACTTTGTATGGGTTAAATGCGGAGAACGAATTCTGAGTATGGGTCACCGTACTTAGCCGTAGGTTACTTCACTTTCACTTAACAACTACAAAGGCGGTGTGGCCACACCCCTTCACTGAGACTGACACATAGGCCTCACTTCTGTTAATGATACATATACAAAGGCCACACCCCCTTCACTGGGACTGAGACAGAGGCCATACCCCCATCAATGATACAGACTCGGAGGCCACACCTCCTTCACTGAGACTGACACACAAGCCACACCTCCTTTAATGATACAGACACCTGGCCACACCTCCATATTGGGCCTTACACAGAGTCCACTAGTCCTTCACTGAGACTGGCACAGAAGCCACACCTCCTTTGGCACTGACAGGCACAATAACCCATCTAAAAACCAGTGCACCTTT
Source organism: Tachysurus fulvidraco (assembly GCF_022655615.1). Taxonomy (NCBI): domain Eukaryota; kingdom Metazoa; phylum Chordata; class Actinopteri; order Siluriformes; family Bagridae; genus Tachysurus; species Tachysurus fulvidraco. The sequence goes on from NC_062534.1 coordinate 20,115,399, forward strand.
AAAAACTCTGTGAATTTCAGTGTCATGTAGTATATGGAGTATATCAGCTGATTCCACCTGTTTAATCAGCTGTTCTTGGCTTTTAATAGACTCTGGTGTGGCTTCTGCTTGATTGGAATGAAAACCTGCACCCACACCGGCCCTTTCCGGATAAGACTGGAGACCCCTGGAGTATATGATTACAGATATGTGTTAGAATTAAATGAAATCTGTATTAATGAAGCCATCATCGGCTTCATAAAAAAGAAACTTCCTTTCAAGCTTATAAGGAGAGGTCTGTCTTATAAAACATGGTTGATTATGTGATGGTTAAAAATGCTTCTATTCACTGATCAGCTCCAGCAGCATTACTCACTCAGGCTAAAAGATCTGACAGCAGCCTATGAACAAAAACAGTCAAAAACAAAGCTGTTTAGCCAGCAATAGGAGCCATTTTCAAACACCACCCACATCAACGTGCTTACCCTGCATGATGCTTTGACAGCTGGGAAAAGTTGGAAATGTCTAGACAAGGTCATGCCTTAGAAGAGAGTTTTTGGCTTGAGAAAAATAGAGACTGAAAGGCTAAGTGTAAAAGGATAAAGAAATCCTTTAGTTTTGTCACAGCACATGAAAATACTTTTCTTCACTTAACTCAGCCATGATGCAGCACCCAAGGAAAAGAGAAGGTTAGGGGTCTTAATCAAGGGCCCAACAGTGGTAGCTTGGCAGTGCCAGGGCTTGAACTCCAACCTTCCGATAAACAAGACAGCCATAATCATTTGATCTACCATTGACCAAAGCGTAATGTAGTACTACAGAAAAGTATTTTTATCTTAATCGATTTCAGTCTATTTTGCCCTATTTTTTCAACGAGTTAAGCTTCAAACTGGTGCAAAGGTTTGAACATTTGCAAAACGGTTCAAATTATGATTCAGCACAAAAAAAGCTCAACCAACCCGAATGCAGCTCTATTCAATAAACTCTAAATGAAACTAATAGGAAGAATTTAGCTAGAGATTCTGTATAGTGATGAAATTTAAGCTCTCTAGAGACATACCAATATCCCATACTAATATCTGCCAGGCAACACGGCCCACAGAGTGAATCAAATACTAGGCTGTCATGGTCCATTTTCCTTTTTAGAGGTGTGAGCAGCAATACAGGAATAGACCCAGGAGGATACAACGGTGAGATCGACTCCTGAGCCAGACACAAAGAAAGCTCAGTGTGCTGAACAGGAATTGGCTTTGGGTCATACGTTTTGCCCGGTTGGTCAATATCTGCTAAAATTATAACAACACAAAGCCAGCATTTTCCTCATTGTGCCTGCAGAAGGTACGGTTATGTGCTTGTGACCAACTTATGAGTCACACTGGAGTGCAACTGATGATTCAATGTTTCTACTCTTTTAAGTAGCGACAGCAAAATAATGGCTATCTTGCATCAGTGCACAGTTAATGACAAGCGGATAGGTTTTCTTCCTCTTCAGAGGAGACATCTGTTGTAGGAGTTGTGCCATGGTGAATCTGCTGACACTTCTATTAAATCTATTATTTTCTTCATTCTCCATTCAGTAACCACTTTATCCTCGTCAGGGTCACAGTGGAACACTGGGCATGTAGTGGGAACCAAACATGGATGGGATGTAGGTTGATCACAGGGCACCATGCACATGCTTTCACAACTAGAGCCAGTTTAGAATATCTAATCCACCTACTAGCATGACTAGTAAACCCAAGAACCCAAAGGAAACCCACACGGAGATGGGAAAACATGTGTAACGATGCACATACTATAACCTGAGCATATGGTAAACCAGGGAGCTGCTATGAAGAAACTAACTGCTGTATCACATAAAAATCATAATGCACAAGTCTAGACATGGCTGTTATGATTTATACATCAATGTTATGTCTGAGGCTGGGGCCAACCGGTGTGCCATGTAACATACAAGGCTGGACATAACAAATACATCCTATCATGTACAGGAATAGACAGATCAACCATGTCGTTATGTTTCAAGATAACTGGATATGAATTGGTGTCATATCATGCAGAGCTAGACATAACTGTCATTTTATGTCATGTCATGTACGAAGCTAGACATAACTGTTACGTCATGTCATGTATAGAGCTAGACATAACTGTTATATCATGTCATGTACAAAGCTAGACATAAGTGCTATGTCATGTAATATACGAAGCTAGACATAACTGTCATGTCATGTCATGTCATGTACAAAGCTAGACATAACTGTTACGTCATGTCATTTACAAAGCTAGACATAACTTTTGTCATGTCATGTATAGAGCTAGACATAACTGTTATGCCATGTCATGTACAAAGCTAGACATAACTGTTATGTCATGTCATATACGAAAGTAGACATAACTGTCATGTCATGTCATGTACAAAGCTAGACATAACTGTTCCGTCATGTCACATCATGTACAGAGCTAGACATACAGTAACTGTCATGTCATGTCATGTACGAAGCTAAACATAACTATGTCATGTCATGTTCAAAGCTAGACATAACTGTTACGTCATGTCGTGTACGGGGCTAAACATAACTGTTATTTAATGTCAAGTCACATTGTCAAGTAATTCATGTACTGTATGGAATTAGACATTACTATTATGTCGATGAACATAAACTCTAATCTGGCTTCAGACGATTTTCTATGTGATGTATAAAGTAAGTTGATTATAAAAATTGTTACAATCAATGTCACTGACTGTTTCAAACTGATGAATAGCCTAAAACATTTTACAATCTAACAACTGCATCCAGTTCTGAACAGCTCCCTGAAGAATGCATATAGATGTTTGTATATTTGTGTGTATTTTTGCTCATTTGGCTCAGATGACTTACAGATGAGAGCCATGGAAGCTTGGTGGTTCTGGGGTTTGAATTCATAACCTTCCAAAGCGACTACCACTGAGACCTCCACCAAGACTTCCACCAATTTTATTTCCTTATCTAAGTAATTAAAAACATAAAATAAAACACAAGACTACATACACACTGAGATGTGGCTATCTATCTGCTGGAACTGACAACATCCTGATAGTTCTAGTCCAGATGGTCCGTAGGTGGTTCTCTTGTCTTTGCATAGGAGTGCAATGGTGATTACTTGCTAAGCAAAAAGGTTCTTGCACTCATCAGCTAGGGATCATCCATGAAGGTAAGACAAGTGACAGATTTCACAGCTCATGCACTCACAAGACTATGGTCCATGTAATATTGGACCACTGCGATGAAGGGCAGATGGCATTTTTCTGATTAGATCTCGGTATCTATCATAAAAAAATATCTTGTGAGGCATGCCATGTGGCTTAATTCTTGGTTTCTGTCTTGTCTCACCCTCTAGCCTGTGGTTCGTTGCCTGAATGTGTTCACCTGTTCTGTGATAGTCTATGATGTGTGTGTCTGGGAAGATAAAAAAAAGCAGGCAGAGAAGAGAAGGTTATGTTCACTGGCCTAAAGAAAAAAGAGCCAAGAAGACAGACACAGAGGTGAAACAGAGCATCTGCTACAAGCCAAAGGCTGATGAACAACAGGCTCATACTCAGAAGGTGTTCCGCAGAGAGATAACAGGTAACAGTATAAATCTCCCCAACCAAAAACGGCATAGCAACAATTGCCATGCCATTTTTTGGTCAAAGATTCATCACTGAAGCAGAGCAGGAACGCAAAACGAGGGATAAAACAACAGACTAACAGACAAAGAGATAAAATCTCAGACTAACAGTCTACCCAATATCTTGCAGAATGCACTTTCACACCTTTTCCTCATGATACGAGCAGTTGGCAGTGTAGCATCTTGTTGTGTGCCAGTGCACAGTTCTTAACTACACATAACACTCGAAAGCTGAAACATTCTGGCCTGTGAGTTTTCAGCATCGGAGTATTGATAAACCTTCAGCTGTTGCGTAACCTTTATTCAGGTTATGACTCAACGCTTCATGTAAAAACAATACTACTTTAGATGCAGATAATTATTTGCTGTTCTTGTCACTGTGTAGTTTTTTTTTGTTTTTTTGCTTCACTCGGGATTCAGTGTCATTATGGCACTTCTGTAGTATCAGTCACAAACCCTGACCCATGTCTCAGTTCAGAAACAGAGAAAATGATGAGCGATGATTATCAACAATAATAACAATGTAAATGCAGGATTTCACAAAATATAACAAGCAAATTTCAGTACAAGCTAAAAGCTGTCCTTCTGAATCTGAATGTCAGATGTTATGTTCAAATGTACAGTATTTACAGTACGCATAGAGTGAAAATTAATAATAATAATTGTTAATAAAGGATATAATATCAAAATCTTTAAATAATCTCCAAAAATCCCTTTTTTCTTTATTTACCTAGGCTAATCTCTGTACATGAAGATTTCCCCTTTTTTTCAACTTATCTTTACTTAGTAAGGCCAAATATGGTCGATACACAAAGCAGAGATGATGGGTAATAATTTTAACAAAACAACATTTGAGAAAAAAGCAAGAAATACACTTAATAAATGTGTATTTTTAAAAATATCTAAATAATAATTGATTAGTATTCACACAGTGACCTTAGCCCCAGCAGCCCTGATGTATACTAACGCTTCCCAATTCTGAGCTCTAACAGTGCCTGTGTGTTTGTGGCACTCGCTTTTAACCTCTCTTGCTGTCCGACTGCCCATGGACCAGGGTGAAACTCGAGCAGAGTCAGCATGTGACAAAGAGCAGAGGCTCATCTATATGCCACACACAATCCTGTCATAAATGCACTCTCACAAGCCAAGGAGTGTGAGATGGGGATGTTCGAATAGGCCTCACTTCATCTGCGAACATAGACTAGACGCTCCTCAGGGACGCCGCCAGTGAAGTGGGTCATGAGTGAACGATTTCAATTCAACTAGTTCCCTTGAGAGAAAATCTCAGAAGATGTGTGATTGCAACAACACAATGACAGGGTGCTTTATGCAGAATATACTCTGGTGCTCCTTGGTTTCCTTTTTGTCCTTCTGTAGAAAGATCAAGAAGGCATTTCTTTCGTGCTACAGCTCTGTCCTTTGGCTGAGTTTGCACCTCATGGGTCACTTTCTTCTATCAAACCTTTGAAGTGAACCAAGACCACATCGCTTGTACACTCTCTGGCAGGTTGTTTGTTCCACGCCCTTGAGTGGCCGCTGTGTTCCTACTGCACTGATGTGGGAAACACACCAGAATTTGTTTGTTTCAAACAGACCAAACGCTGATTCAGTTCAGTTAATGTGAAGTGGTAAGTGAAAGACTCTCGGATGCAAAAGGTGAACCCCGTATGTGTTTTGTGTTGCACTATTTTTCTGTAGAAAGACGAACTGAACCAAAGGACAGAGTTCTGCAGACATGCCACGAACACAAAAAAATGCATGTGATACTTGATAAAGTTTCTGGTCAAAGATTGAAGGAGTTTTTTAGACCTACAGTACATGTCCAAAAGTCAACACTGTTTTTTTGTGCGTTTGTTTTTCACATTTTGTGCAGTGTGAATCTCAACCAAAGCCAAAAAAAAACAGCAATGATTTGGACTATCGGGGCTGAAAGCATCCTTAAATTCAGTAGATGTACTTGATAAGAATACTGAACTGTCTGCTGATCATTAGAAAGCTCTTAGTGCCCTTTACAACATATGGCCTTCCAGATGCAAACAAAAAAAATTTGGACTGAAAGAGAAAATGTCGCTTGATGAAGAAATGTACTGATTTCTCTGTAGTGTTATTTGAAGACTACAGTACAGTATTAGACAGATGGCACATCAATCTTTACAGCAACCAAGATTACAGTAAGCATGTATTTGTGTGTGTGTGTGTGTGTGTGTGTGTGTGTGTGTGTGTGTGTGTGTGTGTGTGTGTGTGTGTGTGTGTGTGTGTGTGTGTGTGTGTGTGTGTGTGTGTGTGTATCTGTGCCCACACATCCCTGCTGGAATCCATCCATATTTCATGAATGATGAAGGTTTCAGTAGCTGAGTGCACAAATACGAAAGCACTTCTGTATGTTCTGCTTGAACATGCTCTGTGTCCAACTCCAGCTCATCCCTGAAGCATTTCCTTTTTTTTCTTTTTGATTAATGCACGGACAGAGAAGACAATATTACCTAATGTTGCATCTTTCCTGCCCCGCTTCCTTCTCTTCTCCTTTGCCACACAAGGCTGTCTGTGCTAGTCCGGAGTCCCCTGTTTGCCGCCTCCTAAATTCTCAGTTCTTCTATTCTTGCTGTGCCTATCGTATATAAACACACAAAGGCCCTCGCAAAAAAAAAACCTCTTCATAAACAGATTACCGTCTATTATAATCTATTTAATAATAGATTATTTATTTAATTTGTATGAAATTATGTGTAATTTAGTGCTATTGTTTTTGTGTTTTGTTTTGTTTTTCAAATTTTCATGGTAATAGAAAACAAATACATAAATTAAGGCAAATTAGACTATCCAATCAATTAGGACAAAAGAAATAGCACTCTCTACAAGTAGCTGAAATAAAGCAGAGGCTGCATTACTTTATAACTGAATTACAAACTACCGTTTAGTTTTCATTTGCTTGTGTCTATCATTTCAACTGCAAGCAATCTGAAAAGCTCCAGATACCACAAGTAAACCGATGGTGGCTTATCCTTAATCCAATTAAGTACATCTTCAGCCGATAAAATGCATCGTCAGTGCAAGATTCATGTCACAAGGTGTGAATGTCAAATCATTATGTATTAATCCTGGGATAAAGAACCATGGATCCTTACATACAGCAGCTAATGGGGCATTTTGGTTCTGATAATGATATAAATGAGATCATCTTAGTATTCGCCAATTTGCGTTTAACACACACTAATATATAACAAAATGTAGAAGCAATACAGAATTTTATCTAGAGACAAATCCAAAAAAACAGCAATGCTTTAACTACAATGTTATTTTACAATAACAATAACAATTAACAAGGGGCTTGAGAGATTCAGGAACAGGACACGTGATCCCTCAGACTCACAGGTTTCTCGAGGCTGACATGGCAGGATATGGGTCAGTAAGAGCATGTCACTGTTAACGGTGTGTTCAGGCAAGCTTCTGGCTAAGCGGATGATGTGTCCTCTGTCTTTTCCTGTTATAAGCACTGAGACGACTCTGTACACTCAGCGCTAGCCTCCAGGAAATTCTGCCCAGATTTTGACAGCTCCAGCCTACTGCAGCCATCTGACAAGATTTATCACTCAACCTGTCAGCTTCATCACAACAAAAGCACACTGGACACCTTCACAAAACTGTTTATGTCTTTCCAATCTGTGTTTTTAAGACTGCTGATTTTGTTTGTTCTGATTATAGCAGACAGTTTAATATCCCTGGACACTAAATATAATATCTAAATAACCCATAATATTATAACCATAATAAAGATAACATTGTTTTGTATTCGAAACCTTACAGTAAACAGACACATATTTATTCAGCTAGTCAGCAAGCAGTGTGTTTATTTCTTACAGTAAACCCAATAATCAGTAATTATTGAAATTTGGGGAATCAAAATCTTTTGAGGTAAAAAGCCACATTACACTTCATCCGATGTCAAGTGGGTTAGACCAGAAAATTAATTTACTGACCAATAACACATCAACAACTCCAAGAGCTCATTTATCGGATTCATTAGATCTAATAAACAAACAAACAAACAAACAAATAAATAAATAAATAAACAAACAAACAAACAATAAGACACTGGATAGGTATTAACTCCCATTGATGTGAAACCCCTGAACTGGTTCCTCTTGTAAGAGACTTACGTATCTGTCAAATAATTGCCTTTATAATGATTTCTATATAACCGAACAATGAGATCGTGGGCTATAAACCATATTTATCTAGTAGTTTATAGAGTTTATAGCCTATGAGTTCATTGTTCTGTTTTTCTTCCAGTGAAATAACCGAGTGGATCTTTTTTTCCCCCCTTAAATCTTTCAAGTGAGTCATGATCCACACAACCATTTCAATTTCAATTACAGACTCGATATTCCAACCACCGTGCCAGACAAACATCTTTATCACTTCCTAATGTTTGAAACCTAAATAAAATTTAAAAAATGTAAAAATCATATAAAACCCAAATGTACAAATGTCAGATGTCATTTTTTCTGTGATAAGTCTTGCCATGTAAATACTATTAAAAAAATTTCCATTTAAACAAATAAACAAGCATAAAAAAACCAATAAAAACAATAATAATAATAAATCATTGCTTTCTGTAATGGCAAAAAAAAAGATGTAAATCATTGATTGAATGGAATCAAATAAACAGATCTCATATAATTACTAATGCATTTAACATTCCAGTCAAATCAATTCTAGAAAATATTGACATTTTCTTTCCCAATGTCGAATAAGCTGTTATTTTATGTGCATGTTGCTCCACATCAGATATCTGATCTGATCTGATCTAATCTGATCTGATCTTATTTCCCCACCTGCACTAATGCACCATCTATATAAACAATAAAAATGTAACCTTACCCACGCCATATTTTTCATGTTCGGTCGGTATCCACATTTTGTTTTTGTCTCGTCTAGCACCCAACACGCATGTTATCTGTATCCATATTGCTGGCACGCTGGATGTCACTGTATTGTTCCGAGGGCAGACGCTCAGCTCAGCATCCTTCCAGCAGCACCGTCTCCTGACAGCAATGCATCATGGGACACTGAGTCACTCAAGGGCGAAAACGACTATAAAGGACTACAAGTCCCGATAAGGAGTGCTTTGATGCGTCACGTGACTGCGTGGCGTTAAAGATGGCGGCTGTGCAGCTGAGTACTGAGCTAACAGGTAGAGTGTTGTGTGTTGTGTGTTTATTAGCAGTGACAGATATATATATATATATATATATATATATATATATATATATATATATATATATATATATATATATATATATATATATATATGTACACGTATTTTGTTATAAAACAAATTATATGGACTATATATATATGTACACGTATTTTGTTATAAAACAAATTATATGCTAGTGTTTTAGTACTCACAAACTCTTATTATTGAGTCGAGTGAAAGATTGGGACATAGACATTGATTCATTTTTGGTATTATTTATATTATATTATATTATATCAATATTAATACATGTCGTAAGGCGGATTAGTTTAGACATAGTTTTTTGGTGCAGAAGCATCACTGATGTTGATAAGACTGTTTATACTTTAGATTGTTTTAGATTTTACAATCAAAGCTGCTCCCAGTGAACCACTCACCATAATACACACTGTTATTACTGTTTTAACTGCAATAATAAAAAATAACAAAGTATTTTAAACATGTGCAATAACAGAAATTTTGAAAAACGTGCGATATTACCTATGTGCAATATGTCTGATAGTGTAACTAATAGATTAGCACTACTACTCGTGGTTTCTTTTTATACATATAAAAATATATTTTGTATATACTGTATTATATTATGTCTCTATTCTTTTTATATATTTGCGTTTTCTTAATCTTTGCTGCCGTAACAGTGAAATTACCCCATAGTGGGACGAATAAAGGTATATCTTATCTTATACACAGTGAGTGGTATAGAGCAGCAAAGACTGGGGCTGATTTCTTTCTATCTCACTTTATAGATTCATGAAGCTTATGTATGGACAGTAGGGCTGGGCGATATGGCTGAAAACTGTATCATGATATCAGTGTTTCATATCGGTCGATGTCGATAATTATTGATATTTTTTATGACCCATTTAAAATAAGCACCAGGAGAAGAATATATGAAATTTAAACATTTTTATTTTAAACTTAACCTTCCTCTGATCATAATCCTTTCAGATATTAAGACAGAAATGTCAACAACCAGGAAAACTCAAATAATTAAAATGTAAATGTAAGTCTAACGAAACAATGAACACTGGACAATTATCTCTTATCGTTTCAGGTGCAAAATGAAAGAAAATGTAAGAAATGCTTAATAAAATAGTGCAAAGTGTTAAATATAAACATAGAGAAACCTGAGAATTTAGTGCTAGGAAGTTCAATAACTGTTCACCTTCTGGTGAGTAAAGTGTTTTAAAATATGTGCAGTGTTTTGTAAACATAAATAATACTGAGGTATTGATCACGTCTCTGTCGTGATACATATCGTTATCGTTTTATCGCTCAGCCCTAATGGACAGTCTTGTCTTTTTTTGGGCTCTCAGGCAGCCATAACTCATCTGTCATCAGCAGAGGTTGCATTGTGATAAATCAGCATATGTTACACCTTTAATTTTATTCAGTCATTCAGCTTGTTGCATACAATGGTGTTGAATTAGTCTGTTGAATTTGTACGGTTTTGCAGCTAGTGCAATTTCTGGAAAAAAGACAGATGGAAGGATTCTTGCCGACTCCAGATTAGTGTCCGCAGCGAAATGCTCCCAGATTTTAGACCCCATTAAACAAGCTGCATTTGTTCTTCTGTGCGTTTGGTAGCTAACTGTTGGTTCAGTCTGCAAAACAATCTGTTTCATCAAGCTCACCTTGCATGATTTTATCCTTCATTTTGTCTCCTGTGTATGATTAGAAAATTCTGAATGGAGGTCCCTAGTATGTGACTTTATGTTAACTTTATGATTTGCAATCACAATCAGACCAGTTGAAGAGGAAAATAAGTTTTCCCAAAAACAAAAGCACACGTTCTTCTTTCAGTATGCGAAGCAGTAATGGCATGCTGATCTACACAACTTGTCATGTCCTCTCTTCAGGTGCGCAGGATTCTATTCTGGAGCCGCTGTGCTTTCCTGAGCAGCTGACTGCTTGCATTAACATCTCCACAAATGACTATTGCCTGGTGCACTGTGTCCTGTGTTCACACACGGCTCCTCTCTCGGATAAAGACCAGCTCCTGAAGCACCTACTGCTGGAGCACAAGCTGGTCATCGCTGACATCAAACTCATCGCTGACTTCCCAAAGTAGGACCATAAACAATTCAGTGATTATTTATTGATCAGGTTTTCCAAATGAATCGTAGTTAAAAGTTGAAATTATCAGAGGTTATGGACATGAATAATTCAGTGAGCTTTGTGAAAGTTGACCAGGAGGAACAACTCTGCAGTTATTTTTATTTATTTGTTTGTTTGTTTTTTAAAAAAAAAAAAGGGGGGCGGAAAACACAAATCTCTGTAGTGCCGCAGCTCTCCAGGACTGTTGTCGTAACAGTTACATCATGTAAAAACCTGCCTTGAATCTTGTGGGTGTTCAAACTTTTGACAGTGGAAGTGTCGCTGAGGCTGCACATTCAGATAAATAAGATTCTTATTAAAGCATAGTCTTAGTAACTGCTGTTAGGGAATCTATGTAGTTATTATGAGAGTGAGAACGGAGTAAATCTGGACCCACCAGCAGCTCTGGGGAGTTCAAGAAGCTAAATATAGCATTAGATTCCAAGCTGTTACAAAACCCTTGCTGCTCTGTTGCAGGTATGTGCTTTACTGGAAGAAAAGGTTTACAGAGCAGCCCATCACAGACTTTTGCAGCGTCATCAAAACCAACTCTGAGGGACCTATTGGTAAGCCAGAGGACTTCTTTTTCTTAAAGCTGTTCAATGCCGATCCTTTTCTCATTTGGTTTGAATCTTTTTTTTTTTTTCTCATGATAATAAATGCCAAGGGTGTGAAACCTTATGTTTATACCCCAGAGAAACAGGACATGGATAAAGGTAACTGAATTCCTTGGGAATGAGAAGAATTGAGCAGTAAAGTGGAGTTTTCTAAGAATGACAAGTAATTTTTTTTGAGAGAGAGAAAGAGACCGGGTTTGACAACAGTATTATTTAAAAAAAAAAAAAAGTAAAAAAAATTTTTTTTAGATCAAAAACAACGATTTTATCCAAATATTTTGTTCATTTTTTATACTTTATTTTTTTATTTACATAAGAATTTTTGCTGCATCATATGACCACCTTAGCCTACCACCTGTGTTTTTTAGGTGACAGGGCAGTGGTTAAAAAAAAAAAAATCCCGTCGTACCCGAGGTTGTGTGTGTGACCCCTAAAACTTTGAGTGAATTTGAATGAGTAAGAAGCAGAGCTGTGCTTTTAAATCTAAAGCACATGCGTGTTAGACGTTTCTAACCAGTACGCCTATGACCACTTCTGTATCAGAGCTGCAGGAGTTCTACTTCCTCCTGTGTGACGTTCTGCCAGAAGACCGCATCCTTCGAGAGGAGCTCCAGCAGAAACGCTTGGTGTGTGTTAATTCATCCTTCTTCCACTGTCTAAAAGAAATGATCCAATCCACTGCTCACAAATCACACTGCTCTGTCGATTGCTATAGACTGGTGACAGATGAAAGGGGGTGGATCGGTGTGTCTCTGTTCTGTTGTAGGGGAGAATTTATTTATAGTTTGGTCTCACGGTTTCTGGTTTAGGTTTATGTTTGTGAAATATATTATTGTCCTGTAGTATAAACACGCATAAAATATAAATCCTTTACTGTAGTTCTGTAGGCCATGAACTGTATAAACCAGATATCTCTCTCTCGCTCTCTGTCTCTCTCTCTCTCGCTCTCTGTCTCTCTCTCTATCACACTCTGTCTCTGTCTCTCTCTCTCGCTCTCTGTCTCTCTCTTGCTCTCTGTCTCTCTCTCTCGCTCTCTGTCTGTCTCTATCGCTCTCTGTCTCTCTCTATCGCTCTCTGTCTCTCTCATGCTCACACATTGTTTTTGTGGGTTATAATGAGTCAACATCATCTCGCTCACACATCTCTGGGAAAAGCCACCATCAGCGTTGCTAGGCAACCCTGTATGGCCATCAGCACCACAGCCCGTGGCGCATCGTAGCAGGGCGCCGCTGAACGAACTGCCGCGACCTTCCTTACATGTTCCTATAAGCATGGATTTTAGATGAATCATACTATGTGAAATTTTTTTTCGAAATAAAACATTACATTAACATTAAAAAAGTACATTCAAAAATAAAACTTTAGTTTTAAGTCTTTCATGTACATGCGAAGGTTCTGTGTGTTTTAATGATGGTGTTTTGCTGTGTCGAGCAGGAGGAGGTTCTCGAACAGCAGCAGAAGGAAAGAGGCGATACCAGTTTTCAGCGGAGCTGCATGTTCTGTAATGAAGAATTTACTGGAAACAGGTAAGAGCTGCTGCTAATCTCTCTCTCTCACACACACACACACACACACACACACCGTTTTCTAATTCCTGCCAATTAAACACCTTGATGGTTCCTCATTTTCACATGGCATGTTACTAAAAAAAAACATTTAGCCCATTTTTTAAAGAACAAAATCCTAGCAGGTAAAAAAAATGAACAAAATTGGATTTGATAAACGACTGAATCCTAAAGCTATCCTGTAAATAAATCTGTTCTCTGAAATCCAATTTAGAATGTAATATTTGCTCTCTTATTGCAGTGCTAATTCCTTTAACCTTCACCTCATTAAAACACACCGTCGTAAGCAGAAATCAGCATATTCTGAAAACCCCGTCATTTTATCCTAAAGTTACGTTTTCATACGAATGAATCTACCAGCGTAGAGATTGATAGATGTACGTGTATGTTTCTCCTTTCCTCCTGCGCTGATTGTGCTCTCATCTTTCCCTAGAGCTATGCTGCTCAATCACATGGCCAGAGAGCACTCGTTCAGCATCGGCCTGCCCGACAACATCGTCTACTGCACACTGTTCCTCGATACGCTGGAGAAGAAACTGGACAAGTAATCCTGCAGCTGCTGCACACACTGCCTCAGATTACTACCGAGATCCACAAGATCTAAAACTGAAAGAATGAAGCTTTGAGTAGCTTTGAGCCTTCTCTTGGTGGTGGAGTTGTGATCCTTCTAAAGCTTGTCTTCTATATGCACGATGCTCTGAAGGGAAACGTAGAGAAATGAAATAGGGAAAATTTGACATTTTTGTATTTTTTTTTGTAAACACACACCTCTGACTCACTCATGATGAATTAACACAAGTTATCATCTTATCTGATGTTAGACATGTCTGTGGAAACCTCCAGATCCAGCTAGATTTTTTATTATTAAAGACTATCTGAAAAATAATATGGGGGGGTGGCACGGTGGCTTAGTGGTTAGCACGTTCGCCTCACACCTCCAGGGTTGGGGGTTCGATTCCCGTCTCCCGCGGAGTTTGCATGTTCTCCCCGTGCCTCTGGGGTTTCCTCCGGGTACACCGGTTTCCTCCCCAGTCCAAAGACACGCATGGTAGGTTGATTGGCATCTCTGGAAAATTGTCCGTAGTGTGTGAGTGAATGAGAGTGTGTGTGTGCCCTGCGATGGGTTGGCACTCCGTCCAGGGTGTATACTGCCTTGATGCCCGATGACGCCTGAGATAGGCACAGGCTCCCCGTGACCTGAGGTAGTTCGGATAAGCGGTAGAAAATGAATGAACGAATGAATGAATGAATGAATGAAAAATATTATATAGTATTAAATAAACATGCAAACTTTTGGAAGACGTTTTGCTAACTAAGGTTATTTTCCCACACGACCAAGCACACCCTGTATAACGAACCTAGGTACATTCTGTTGTCTTATTTTATTGATTTATTTATTTGTGTTTTGACAGTATGCAGTGTCTGTACTGTGAGAAAATCTTTCGAGACAAGACGACCTTGAAAGATCACATGAGAAAGAAGCAACACAGACGCATTAACGGCAGCAATCACGACTACGATCGCTTCTACGTCATCAATTACTTGGTGCTGGATTTTCCTGAATATTAGATTACTTTCACACTTATTATCTCTCTTTGAAGGTAGAGATAATAAAAGACCTGGTTTTGTTTGAGATAGCAAGCTGATGTCTTTTTTTGTGTGTGTGTTTGTGTGTGGTATCCTGTACAGGAGCTGGGGAAGACCTGGGAAGAAGTGCAGTCTGAGGATGACCGGGATCTTGTGGAGGACGAAGACGAGTAAGAGCCTCACTTAGACTTTTTACCTTATTTTAAAGGTGGGGTCTCCGTTGTTTGAGAAATGCTTCAGAAAACTACGTTGGGCCGCCAAACAAAACAAATACAAAACTAACGGGTAGCCAATGAGCAGAAAGGGGCGGGGCTTGTCAATATGGGCGGAGAGAGTGTTCAGCATGTGTGACATTAGCAGAAAGCGGTTTTAACATTGACATGGAGGAGAAAAACAAAGAAAGAAAGCGAAGAAAGGCTTACAATAAGGCAATATATATATAGTGTTAATATAGGATCAGCTTTCCAGCGCTGGAGAGAACTGAAGGAGCAGGAAGTTGGCCGCATATTCACAGATTGGAGTTTCCCGAGTCAATAACTCCTGAGCTAAACGCTGTTACTACACAAATAACAGCTCTTTTCTATCGTAGTAATGTAGAGAGGCAGCTACAACCGCGTTTTGTGTAGTAACAGCGTTTAACTCAGGAGTTATTGACTCGGGAAACTCCAATCTGTGAATATGCGGCCAACTTTACTTAAGACGCCGAGGCGCTTTTTTCCTTCTCGATAGGTGAGTAACGTTGGTTTTGCTTTGTTACACAGAACTAATATATGCCTTTGTCCTTTACATGATTATGCTTGTGTGTCATTTTTGCTTGTTTGTTTACCTACAATCGTATTGTTCTTCCCTTCAGCTATGATAAAGACACATTTCTTTCCATTAGTTGGCTGGGTTACGTCTGTATGTGTGGGCGGAGCTATCAATACAGGGGTGGGACATATTTGGGTTAGAGGTGTGTTTGTTTTAGTGATTTCTAATCTCATCATTGGCTTTCAAACACCGGAGACCCTACCTTTAATTCCTACCACATGCATTATTAGGTCAGAATGCGTATTCATGAGGTTTCGGTGTTGTGCTGTGTTGTGTGCAGTGACTGGTCTGACTGGCAGGCTCACCCAGTGTGTGCTGTGTGTCTGTTCTGTGAGCGGCAGGAGGAAACCATGGACAAGATCTACACTCACATGCAGGTTATTATTATCATTTCCACCGAGTCATCACACATTAGGGGTCTGATACGGCTTGAGAACGTTTAAAAATCAGATTAGAAGGAGTGGATTAATTTTCTCTAACTGCAAATCGGATCAAGCAAATCACAGCAATAAATACGTTATCGTTTCTATAGCAACAGCTCATTCGAGGGGATTTGGATAATCAACCCTCCACATAAGCTATGATGAATTATAAAAAGGATTAAAAAAAACATAAAATCATATAGAAGTGGATTTTTGATATTTTTTAAAGAAGTGTTTATTTAGCTTTCATGGAAAAGTCTCTAGTGTCAGGAGGAGGAGAGGAGTTTGCGTCCTCTGATTTCTCTGTAACGTGACAAGCATGTTTTATGATAATGATTTAGTCATTCCAATTATGTGAACTTTGACCTTCTTATGATCCAAGGGATTGTAAGTAATTAAATAATTCATTCATCCATTAATTTTCTACCGCTTATCCGAACTACCTCGGGTCACAGGGAGCCTGTGCCTATCTCAGGCGTCATCGGGCATCAAGGCAGGATACACCCTCGATGGAGTTAATAAAATAATGAATAATCTATTATTGTGCTCATAAGAATAGATTATTCATTATTTTGTTACTGTTGTTGATTATTTTCCTATAACTTCAGGTCCTGAAGTGTTTAATTTGTGCTATGACACAGCAATTTGCCAATAACTGCTTTTCTTTCTTTTTTTTGTTATTTAATACATTTTTTTCTTTTTCCTTGTACATGCTTATATTTCATGATGTGGAAGTTAATTCCTTTTCACTTACATATGACACCTAATACCTTCTACATCTTGAATTTCAATAATTAAAAAAGCAATTATCATGAAAGATCTTTACGTTACCGTTTTACGTGAATCTGTGACAAAGAGCTAACACCGAAAACTCGTTTTGTAACTTTAAAAAAAAAAAAGTTTTAACATTTTAACAAGGTTGCTCAGGTTTTTTTATCCGTTTATGTGGAGCGTCCAACAACGTGGTCTTTCAAAATTAAGGACAATAGAAATGATAACATGTGTATAAAGATTGCAGCTTGTAATAGGACAATAATCAACACCTTCTGACCAATCAGGATCAAGACCTCATCTGCTCTGTGGTATAACACGATATAAAGAATATCTCCTCCTTGCTTTGCATGGACTCTTGTACCATTTCAAATTCCATTCTAATTTTATTATGGGTTTTTTTTGTCTTGTTGCAGGAAGCTCATCAATTTGACCTCCATAAATTAAAAACAGATCTCAGTAAGTCCAGTCTTTACAGTAACTCCAGCCTTTAGAGCGTTGATGCAGGAAATGCAGCTCCTAATATAACAGTAGTGTCAATACGGTTTCCTGTCTAGACTTGAAGTTTTACCAGCAAGTCAAACTTGTGAATTACATCCGCCGTGAGCTCCACCAGTGTCGCTGTCACGGCTGCCAGAGGAAGTTTGATACCAAACAGGAAGTGGTACAGCACCTGGAAGAAGTTGGCCATGTGATGCAGCTTCCAGATAAGACATACTGGGACCAACCACAGTGAGTAAAGGATCCACTGAGCATCAGTCATTAGAACTGTATCCAATACAAGTGAACACAAAGACACAGCACCCACAACATATCTATCTGATCTGTTTGCTCAGAAGGTGTGGGCTCATTTTATATAACTGCAGCTCTGTTTACAGGATCACTCTTTCTAATACGTAAGCGTTTCTATAGCAACATCTCAATCACTGAAACTTCTATGGTCAAACCATCAAACTTCTACTGGTTAAGGTGTTTGGGCTACCAATCGGGAAGCTTGTGGATTCGATTCCAGGTCCACCAAACTGCCACTGATGGGCCCCTGAGCAAGGCCCTTAACCATGAATTGCTCAGTTGTATAAACGAAAGTGAGATAATGTAAGTCACTCTGGATAAGGGTATCTGCCAAATGCTGGAAATGTAAATGAAATGAAAGTTTCTTTTCAGCAGGCTCATGAAAGGAGTCTCCAGTATCAGTCGGTTGTATGTCTTCAGGACAGAAGAGTGTTTTTTGAGGTTAGGTTCCTTTTGAGGTCTGGTTCCTCTTAAGGTTCCTAAGAAATATTGGGTCATATCAGGGAGCTTTTCCTTGCCACTAATGTCTCAGGCTTGCTTATTAGGGATGAATATAAATTTCATTTTAAACTTTGTCATTTTTCTGAATACCTGTAAAGCTGCTTTGAGGCAAAGCCCATTGCTTACAGTGCTAAACAATTCAAATTGAATTGAGTTACTGTTTTTGTATGTACAAAATGTATATGTATTATTTGTATGTTCCTATTTATATAGTAACAATGTGAAGAAAAAAAAAGCTTGGCAGGAAGTAGCACAGATTGTTGGTGTCGGCGATAAGTTTACATAGTGAGTCGACACAGCTTGCTTTGCTAACCTGCCAACAAAACTAGCACGTAGTCTCACACGTACCCTGTAAAGCAACTAAACTGATTTTCACACTTGTTAATTCCTTTTTAAGTTATGTTTAAATACATAGTATTCGAAAGTGTCACGATTTGGATATCATCACTTTTTATCGGAAATAAAAAACAAACAAACAAGCAAAAAAAACCTACGTTTCCCGATGAGACAAAAGAAACAAGCGATACATAAAATGCAAAATAGTGAGACGGGTAAAAGATGAGCAACGTACAAAACTTTTAATGTGTGGTGCAGTGAAAATATACACAAGACACAAAATTAGAAATCTGGAACACATAATCACATAAACCTGAATGGATTAACTGTCTAGATACTGCAGTATGATCCGGTATTTAACCGTGAATAAGTAGTCGTCCTGCTATAACAGTATCGTATGGACACTGGGCTGATCCTGAGGTTAACGTGCGTTCTTGATTGAGTCTTTTTTTGAAGTTCCTCTCCCTCTCTTGGTTTGTAGGTATTACTTCCCGACATATGAGAATGACGCTCTGCTCACGGCTCTCTCCGACAGCGAGAGCGAGGTCGAAGGAGCCGAACAGAGCTGTGACGTGCCCGTGTTTGCAGAGGACATCTCCAACCTGAAGGCCTTAAAGCAGAGCAGCGTTCTGAACAAACTGCTCAAGAACGGAGGCAACTCTAATTAAAATCTTCTACTGTACAATACACAAAGACTTTACTGTTCTTTTGTAATGGAAATGTTCACTAACATGAATACGGTGCTTCCATCATAAAATACACAGCAGGCTCTGTTTCCTCTGAGCTAAAATGTTAAGAAGAGAGCGATATTTATGAAATTATCAGGGTTTTTTTCATCTAGCACGGATGCCTCAAGCACAGGAGCACTGATGTGTGACAGAAGGTCATGCTGGTACAGTTTCTCACACACACTCAACCGGTTCCGAGAGAAACACTCGTTTTTACATCTTTGCGACTGAAATGTCGTTCTGTTGTGACTTTCATTTGTATAATGTGCACTGGATCTCAGTATTTAGGTGTTATTTCTGAGTTATTCCATTTCTGTTGTCAATAACCTTCATTTCATAATTGTTGCAAGTGTAAATAAAGGTAATTTAAAATAATTTGAAATATACTTTTAAATTGTCATAATGATTATTATTGTATTTGGTGACTTTTGGGCAGAAATATTTGCATAAGACTTTTTAAAAATTTACATTCAGCCCTTTCATTTGTTTTCAAGACCTTATATTTTAGTTCGTTTATTGCATTATTTTGTTTTTTTTTTACAAACAAAATAAATATATGTTCTACAAAACACAGGAAAAAGTTAGTATTTTCACATAAAACTATCAGCAATACATTCGACGCAAAACTGCAAAAACACGAGTGCTGTTCTTAATCTTTGGGTAAACCCTTTAAACTCCTGGTTTACCAGCTGAATGTGAGGTTATGGTTTCGGACAACTTAGGCACTGGGAGAACATGGAAGAAGCTCAGGATTAAAACAAACACTTTTTAGGACATTTTTAAATGTGAACGTTTCTCCTTAATTGTAAACGCGTTGTTCTCAGAACGGAGCTCAATAAACCACATTTCGTGCTTCCACAATGCTGTTTAGTTTCTTTCTTTAAATATTTATCTGCTAAACATAGTCCATATTTTGTCTACAACCAGAAGTGATTCCAGATATTACCTAAAGAACAAAAACTGTCTTGAAGAATGTTATATGTAAGAAAGGACACATAGAGTCATGTCTAGATTTACACTAAATTATTTGTCAATAGATCGCCTCAGTACACAAGACAGGGCTACCAAGTAACTAACAATTAACTGAATAATTCTGTTTTTCAGCTCATTTGTAACCACATCATTCATCTCAACAAACGTAACAGAACCCTTTATATTTACTGTCAATGCACCACACAGAGAGGACGATCGATTTACCCTATAACATTTACATACCCACATGCCCTGTGTTTTTCCATTGTTATGAAGGTAGTGTTTATATACATCCTATAGTACTACAAGACAGTACACCAGTGTTCATTTTGCTTTTCTGTAACTTTACAGTCATGTCTGTAGACAGTAAAGCAGACAAAATGCTTGAGAACAGCTCACAAACAGGACTATCAGCTCCACTGAACACACTCAATAACGGTGCAAAGGTTATGGATGTCTGTACAGAGTCCATGGATAATCAGAGGACTGCTAATGCTGATTCAGCTACTGTTTCTTCAGTTATTGCTCTATTGTTGCGGATGCTGGAGGCCGCGAAGGCTCGGCGTTCGGTGAACCTGCACGGGGCTGTAGGATCATCTCCATCGAGTGACAGGACTGTAAGTGAGGATCCAAGTACAAACCGAGTGAGTTTATAATAAGCAAAATTGGAAAGAATTTTAGGGACTGTTTAGAGAGATTGGACTAAAAGTAGTCTAGCTTAATCAAATGGGTTTAATAAGGAGTAACATTCATGCTATATTCATATCATTGTATTACTGTATTTCATCAGTCACTGTATCATTTTTATATGCTGCATTTTTACATCCTCCGCCGATCACTCCACTCTATTTCATTTTGCACAGCTACTTCCATTGTAAATTATTATTTTTATTTTTGTCTTATGCAGTTTCATTCTATTCTATTCTATTTTTTTATTTTTTATTTTTTTTAAATCAACCCTTCGCCTTCTTTTTTGACCCTAATTTAGTTGATACTTTTATAATATGGATAGTCATAAAAAACATTTCACTGCATGTGGAACTGTGTATGATTGTGAATGTGTCAGGAAAAGACATATACGATATTTGCCAGACGTGATAATCCAAAGTGGCATATGGAGGAGTGTTTGAATTCATATCCAGACATTCTGTAGTCCAACATCTTAACCACGAGCTACAAGTTCTTTACATAAAAGACATAAAGTCATTTCCTTCCCAGTATAATTCAGAAAGGTCAAATACTGATTTGTTATGAGGAAATTAATATAAAACCGTGATTTATTTTGTGATCTATTAATAAATAAATTTACACTGGTTTACTAGGTTACAACACTGGTTTACTAGGTCACAGACTTACTGTAGGATACAATCAGCCTAAATGCTTATAATAATAATAATAATAATTGGGAGGAATTATAGCATTTTTTTTTAAATATATAAAACAAATCAGGAAAAGAAGTGCGAAAAGTGTTTCAGGAAGATGTAGGTCTTCTTCTGTAGTTTAACTCAGTTGTTCAGACATTTAAGGGACTTATTTATTCCACCACCTCGGTGCAAGAACAGAAAAAAATCTTGATCAAGTGTTAATTCCTACTAATTACTATAGTGAAACTAGTCAAATCTGAACAAGTGTAAGATGTTAAAAACCGCTGTGTTGTCTTCAATATGCTGAATTAAATAAAGTTCAATATTTTGGCTGACCTGTTTGGCCAAAAGAATAAAGAAGTCAAGGTCACTGATGATGAAACGATGTAAATGGTAATGTAGTCTTTTTCATTACATATCAGGATTAATACAGAACTCTACAGTGGTGCGGTCTTCATTTTGAAAAAGCCCTTAGATAAAATGTACTGTATAGTCTGTTAATACAGAGATTACAAACTATATAGAGAAGGGGATGGTAGGTGTAACTGCATTGTAGATTGTGTAGGATTTCAATAAGAACAGGATCATATTTCATGTAAAACTGGTTTATGAACCGTACATAGATACATGTTGCCCGAATGAGCACATTGTTCGCTGTACACAAGGAGAAATGTTTCCTGAGCGAACATGACATGATATATTTACTGTATACACAAAGAGACCAGTTTTAAAACACATATAAAAAATGTAGTCTGAATAAGAAGGATACTTCCTGTTATCAAAAGAAAAAATCTTATTTCTAAATAAAAAACAGAAAATTTTGAAAACTTTAATACCCTCAAGCATATAGCTCACATATAATACACACACACACACACACACACACACACACACATATATATATATATATATATATATATATATATATATATATATATATATATATATATATATATATATATATATATATAAAAGTCTCAACATGTGGTACTTCTTATTTCTTAAAAAAAAATATTTTTTTAAATACAAAAAAAGCTTCAATTTAATCTCTGAAGAATATATATAAGTATATATATATATATATATGAGTAAATACACACAAAGTATATATATAAGTAAATATATATAAAAGTAAATGTATATAAAAAAATTAAAAATAAATAAAAACCAACATGGAGTTAAGTTAACCTTCTCTAGGTAATCAGAAACCGTATAATGCAGGTCATATTATATTTAAGAGGGACTGCTTTTTATGTATGGTGAGAAAGAAATGGCATTTATCCTCTCAAGCATATAAGAACAAATTAATCCGGTTGTAAAAATAAAAAAAATTTAAAATATTTTATTAACTTACAAAATAAAACACAATATTAAATGAACTTAATCATCTCAAATGGATAATAACAAATATAAGAATATTATTATTATTGCTGTTGTTATTGTTGTTGTTGTAAACATAAATGCAAAATTACATTTAATTTAGTTCTTTAAGCATATCAGAACAAATCTAGGACAGTGTTTCTGAGTTCCTAGCCTGATCGTCTCTTCTTCTGGACTTTCTTCATCAATCCTGATGTTCTACCCCTGGTTGGAGCCTCGTCGCCCGATGGTCACCCTTCCAGGGATTGATCTACATGGTCTCTGGATGCAGCCACATGGAGACTGTCATGCCTTCTTTGAAGCAACGTTGCTTCAGTCAGCTGTATGGTCTGGTCTTTATCAGCAATCATTTGAAGACTTTTGAAGACTCAGAGTTTGCATTGACCATTGAGTTCCTCAGGAGCTCTCTGTTGCACTACTACAATATGTTATAGAAAGGACATTATTTCCTGTCCAGTGTCCTGTCCTGTTCCAAGGAGGAAAAAAAAGAGTTTCAGAGTTCCTCTGAAGGTTTCTTTCTCATATCTTCTTAGGGAGGTTTTCATCACCACTGTCACCTCCAGCTTGTTCATTAGGGATAGATGTTAGAGATAAATATAACT
Organism: Tachysurus fulvidraco; assembly: GCF_022655615.1. Classification (NCBI taxonomy): domain Eukaryota; kingdom Metazoa; phylum Chordata; class Actinopteri; order Siluriformes; family Bagridae; genus Tachysurus; species Tachysurus fulvidraco. The sequence goes on from NC_062534.1 coordinate 20,138,830, forward strand.
TAATTTTAAACTTTAAACATTTAATTAGTTTCTACTTCTATAAAGCTGCTTTGAGTCTATGTGAATTGAATTGAATTGAATTGAATTTAAGTGTCTGTAACTCAACACAGATCTGTTTTCTCACTTAACGAACCCAGGTTCTAGATCTGCCTCAGCAATTTAACAAGAGACTCACTAAGATGGGCAGCTGCTCGGTGTCCAACTCAAAGAACTTTGCTGATGGCCCGAGCTCAGGTACCAAGCTAAACCTGTTACATTATCAAAGGTTTTCATTCCACACAAGTCACACTACAAACCATAATTACTTGGGGTATTACCCTGTATAACAGTTCTCATCTTGGGTCAGTTCACTTCTAGATTTGAATATTCAATAAGCAAATTTTCATTCTCGGAACTCTTCCGATTCTCTTTTTAATTATCTCTCATTCCCTATCGACCTCCAGCAAGCTCTGAAGATGAGATTTCGCCTCGAGACAAAGAGCAAACGAACTCTAAAGGAAGTAAGGACTTCTGCGTTAAGGACATCAGTCAGGCTTCGGTTGGCCGCAGAGAAATAGAAATAGCAGAGCGAGGTACTGTGTTGCTCTAGAAAATCCTGTAACATTTTTACAATCATGCTAAATGCTCACGTGATGTACACTCTAAGAAATGCTGGGCTCATTTTAGACCTTCAGTTGCACAATTTAGGTATTTGGGTTGATATGATACATATCAGGATAATAATATGTGATTGGCATGCTGGGCTTTCATAAGTTTCTGGAATTTTCCAATGTTTGACTGCCAGAAAGAGTAACAAAGAGACAAATCGGCTTTTTAAAAGTTTTTTAAAACTTAAAGTACAATTTAGACACAACTTTCAACACCATTTCTGCTCATTTATTGACCCAGATTGGGTTGTTTTTATCTCAGCTATTTTTAGAGTGTATATCTATGAGGATGTGCTGATAAATAATACTGATCCAAATGTTTACTTTGGTAGACATGCCAGCGCTGATGATGCTGAGAAAGGCAGGGCAGCAAGAGAAGCCACTAGGAGGAGCTAAAATAGTGGGCTGTGTCCATATCACAGTACACATGGCTGTGAGTGTTTATTCATGTACTGTACTTATCCCAATGTTATCAAATCATCAGTTATGACCACTGATTCACTTGCCACATAGAGAGTGCAAAAACACTGATTGCTTTTGTGTTCGGTACACAATCAGCTTCCTGCTCCAAACACTGCACAAGAGACCATATTATTGTCATAGAAAGGACATTATTCCTAATATCACTCTCCGGTGTTTATAACGCTTCAGTGTCACCCAGATGAGGATGTGGTTCCCTTTTGAGTCTGGTTCCATTTAAGGTTTCTTTCTCTTCCATCGAAGAGAGTTTTCCTCACCTCAGTCACCTCAGTTAACATTTAAATATAAGTCTAATATTAATCGTAAACTTTTGTATAATAAACTTTTTTGTACTATATTTCTTATATTCACTAAAGCTTCTTTGAGACAATGTCTATTGTTACAAGTGCTACTGTATACAGATAGGTATGAATTGAATTGAATTCCCCAGGTTCTGATAGAGACGTTGTCTGCGCTGGGTGCTGAGTGTCGATGGGCTTCCTGTAATATTTACTCAATCCAGAATCACATCGCTGCTGCTCTTGCAGAGGCTGGTGAGGACCCAATCATGCAAATATTTACAAATATAGCAGACGTTATCAGAAAACCCTAATCCTGTCATCTGACTGTGTGTTTGTGTGTGTGTGTGTGTGTGTGTGTGTGTGTGTGTGTGTGTGTGTGTGTGTGTGTGTGTGTGTGTGTGTGTGTGTGTGTGTGTGTGTGTGTGTGTGTGTTTGGCAGGTATTCCTGTGTTTGCATGGAAAAAGGAGTCCGAGGATGATTACCTCTGGTGTATAGACCGTTGTGTGAATATAGAAGGCTGGGAGCCAAACATGGTAATTTATAATTCTGAATTAAACATCTTGACTCCTGAGAATAAAGGTATTGGAAAGAGTACCAATATATAGTATACGATCGAGGTCATAAGTAAACATTTCCCTTACTGAATCTGCAAAATGTTTAAAAGAAATACGAGGGATCATATAAATTGCCATTTTTTTTTTTTTTTTTTTTTTTTACCCTTATGGGGGTAAGTTATTTCTACCCTTATGAAGCTACTTTAACATAACGGGTGCTTACATCTAGTCAATTTAGACAATTAAGACAATTAGACAATTAAACAAATGAACTGTTTAAAAAATTTACCTCCCCTTAATTCATGATCGATAACTGTTTTTATGTTTTAGGATTGTTCTTTACATTTACATTTACATTTACAGCATTTGGCAGACGCCCTTATCCAGAGCGACGTACATAAGTGCTTAAATCATAATTCTTCATGAGCCCCCTGTCTTCCTGAGAGGTTAAATAGCCAACAGTTCTTCAGAAAAATCCTTATGAACTCATTTGTAGAACTGTATGTGGTATCTTAGTGGAAAAGACATTAGATCACTGATCATATGGGTGTGAGGTCAAATCCCAGGTCCATCAAGCTATTCTGTTTTAAACCCTATAGCAGTTTCTGAAATACACAAACCAGCCCATCTGCTACCAGAAAATCATTCAATGATTTCAATTGTTATTAGATGTAAGCAGTGACTAAAGCTCTTGACCTGTATCTGTGTGATTTTATCTGTTGCCATGCTGATTTGTGGATTTAAAAATGGTTATTTATGGTTATTGCACTTAACATTATTGCACAATAGTGTGAATTAACAAGCTTAAACACTTATATATAAGACTTAAACACCTATATATATGTAACATTAATTAAATTATTCTTAGAAGAATTTGAAATAAGCAGCTGAATATAATGTATGTATGTACATAGCAATAGAAATAAAATTAAAAATAAGGAAGTGGGATATTGCACAAATATACAACGAGTACATATTAAGCTACCTGATCAGATGGAACAATTTAGATATAAATAAATAAACAGCTTTAAAGGAACTGGGATTGTAAATGACCAGATGTATGTAAAATATGTTTGGTTAATTAATTATGATGATGATGATTATGATTATGATTAATATAGGTCCTTACTGGTACAGTGGCAGGATTGCATGCTCTCACCACTACAGCCTGGGTTTAACTGAGGGGTTAACAGAATAGGATAACTGACAAGTAAACCCTCAGTGCTAGTCCCAGGCCCATAAAAAATGGGAGAATAATCTGCTTTGCTGTGGTGACCCTGAACAGGAAGCAGCTGCACAACAGCAGCAGCAACATCCACAAAATTATAATTACAAATATGCGGCTTAAAGGGCTTTACAGTGTAAAAGAATTCACATAAACTTAAGTACTAAAAATTGCAAATAATACAGATTCAATGCAGAAAAAAACTAAACATGGACTGAAAAATATTATAGCATAAAATAAGTACACAATACATACAAAATATAAATAAACAATTATTAGACTAATATATAGAGAATGTCTGGTAAATGTTTAGCAGACAATAAAAGGTAGTTAAGTACTCATCATTAAACTTTCTATCAATTTTTAATCTGTGATCATCTTGACACAGATTTTGATTGTGAAAGATGACCTGTTATTTTTATATCAGATTCTTGATGACGGAGGAGACATGACACAATGGGTCTATAAGAAATACCCACAGCTCTTTCAGAGTATCATGGGGATTGTTGAAGAAAGTGTCACCGGTGTTCACAGGTATTTCTACACACATTTGCCTTTCAAAGGTCTAAAGAGCTTCACTGAGATTTAATGTTCAAGGAATTTTTTTTTTATTGTTGTTGTTTTTCTTTCAGATTATATGAAATGTATAAGACGGAGAAGTTTTGTTGCCCAGCAATAAATATCAACGAGTCAGTGATAAAGCAAAAGTTTGACAACTTTTATTGCTGCAAGGAATTGATCCTGCATGGGTAAGATTTAAGTGGAAACCATTCCCAGTCCTGGTGAATCCCTGCACCGCAGAGAGGTTTATTTAGTTGAAACTAATTGTGAGAGAATAGAACACAAAATTTATACTGGGAAGGATGATGAGTGTGTGTGTGAGTGTGTGTGAAGTGTGTCCTCCACTTCACACATGTCATATGCATTATATCATCTAACATTTTAATTGATTGTGTTATTTTTTTTTCTGTAATTTTCTCAGTTTGAAGAGGATCACTGCTCTTCCTTTTGGTGGGAAGCAGGTGGTTATCTGTGGATATGGAGAGGTAAAGTGTCCACAGTGCCGTTTCATTCCACATCCGAAATAAAATAATGAACATTTCTTCTTCTACATTCTGTGTTTGTGTGTAGGTGGGAAAGGGCTGCTGTGCTGCTCTGAAAGGGATGAAAGCAGTTGTATATGTGACTGAGATTGACCCAGTGTGTGCACTACAGGCCTGGTAATTAATACACAATATCTAATAACGTTATAATAATAGCTGCTCTACCCCATGTTACCCTTAACCCCAAATTTTCTAGAGTTCAGTTCCACCCCAAAACATCACTGGCCTTACTGATAAGTTTATTCAGTCTGTTGGCATCAACCACCTTCAGTCCTTCTTAACCCTTTCCTTCTTTGGTAACTAAAAACAGAAAAATGTAATGATGCTGAAAATGAAACCTGAAACACACGATTAAAAAAACTTCATTGTATCTTTAATGTTATCACTTATGCTATTACATTAAATCATAATAGGATATTTCCCATGATAATAAATGACTTTTATTCAGCAAAATATATTCTGGATCATTTTTTCAAAGATTACAATGTGTTTGCTTTTTTGTTTGTACAGTATATTTTCTTTAGATCATTCTTTTCTAGGGTGCCAATAATTCTGGAGTTGATAGAGCATGTGTTTACTAATCCTACCCCTGCTTTTCTTTCACAGCATGGATGGCTTCCAACTGGTCAGACTGAACGAGGTCATCCGAGTGGTGGACGTCGTTATCACCTGCACCGGTAACTTTCTGATATTTACATCTGAATATCCAGGATCTGAATATCCAGTGTTCCTTTTCTTATATATTATCCAAACCCCAGACATATAATGATGTTTGCGTTTTCAGGAAATAGAGATGTTGTTATACGAGAGCACATGGATCAGATGAAGAACGGCTGTATCGTGTGCAACATGGGTCACTCCAATACAGAGATTGATGTGGTAAGTCAAAGGCGGAGCATGCACACTTGTGTGCGACATGTTGTGCGAGCTCAGTGAGAAATGCCAAACTCTGTCATGTCCTAGCAGGGCATTAGTTTTGACCTTTTCTGATGCATATATGCTTACAGTGACACCGTGAGAGGAAATAACACATATGTAGCCGAGAAGGTTTGAGGCAGCTTTAAGAAAAATAACTGAATTTACTGCTGTAGTTGTTAAACTAACTCATCACTCAACTTGATCTCTGCAGGCAGACAAAGGAAAGGTTAAAAAATAGCCTACTGTGGGTATAAAAATCTCTACTCTTAAAATTGGTGATGTGGGGGAATCTTTTTCCACCTTTAATAATAAATGTAAGCAAAATTCAGCAATATATGAGTGAAAAACAAATAGAAAAGTTTCGGCAGAAAAAGGCATCACACTTTTACCCCTTGGGGTGTGACTGTGCTCAGAATGAACCAAACACATCTAAATTCATGTTAAAATTATATCATATGTTCTGTATTATCATACAGCCCCAAATAAAGATGAGCTGTTTCTATAAGATTTTCTGGACATCTTCATGGATTGCTCTGACTTCATGACACCAGAAAAAGAAAGGCATCAATCAGGAGAGGGATACCAAGTAACTTCCTAAACATTAGATGTACCATACAATAAAGAATACAATAAAGGCCATCATCAACAACTGGTGAAAATAATGCACCATGGTAGCATCACCAAGAATATTCATTCATTCATTCATTCATTCATTTTCTACCGCTTATCCGAACTTCTCGGGTCACAGGGAGCCTGTGCCTATCTCAGGCGTCATCGGGCATCAAGGCAGGATACACCCTGGACGGAGTGCCAACCCATCGCCGGGCACACACACTCTCATTCACTCACACACAACAAACAATTTTCCAGAGATGCTAATCAACCTACCATGCATGTCTTTGGACCGGGGGAGGAAACCGGAGTACCCAGAGGAAATCCCAGAGGCACGGGGAGAACATGCAAACTCCACACACACAAGGCGGAGGCGGGAATCGAACCCCCAACCCTGGAGGTGTGAGGCAAACATTCTAACCACTAAGCCACCATGCCCCCCTATCACCAAGAATATGATGTTGTAAAAGAAGAAGACCTCCTCCAAGAAAAAAGACCTACAGTCCAACAACATTAAGGGATCTGAAGGAATTTTTGTTAAATACTGATTACACTCTCACACTCTTATATATCCATCACTCGCCACTTGTTTTATGGCAAATATCTTTTAGAATTTTGCACTAAATGCTAAAAGATATTTTTGACATAAAAACAAGACAGCTTATTATTGCAAAGAACACAATACCCACAGTGAAGCATTCTGGTGGGAGCACGATGCCATGTGGCTGCTGCTTTTCAGCTACAACTGTGGCTCCAGTAAAGACAGGATGAATTATGAATCATAGCTCTAAATATCAATCTGCTTTGGTGTAAACCTGCATGTTTCTGTTGGACAGCTGGAGAACATGACAAATTTCACCTTTCAGCACAAGAACGATTCAGAGCACAAATCCATATCAACAAAGGAACCGCTTCAAAAGAAGAAAAGAGATTTTTTTTTTAACGGTCCAATCAGAGCTCAGATCTAAATCCTGTCAAAATGTTGTGCTATCACTTGAAGATTTTTGCAAGAAAGGGTGGCATAAAATCGTCAAATCCAAATTATATTTAAGGTGGAAAAAAATCAGACAATATTTATTTATTTTTTTATACACCAAAACCTTTTATATCATGCTGCAAAAAATAACATCTTAGCAAATATCTTTTTGTTAAAGAATCTAATTTACTAATTATAATTAATTTCTATTATTTCTTATTTCTTATTACAATAAACCAATTTAATTTAATAATTTATGCCCAGATATATTTGACTATTTATATTTTACATTATCTTATTCTGTTGCCAGTTAATTTTGCTTCTTTCTAGAAATTTATTACTTTATTATTTTATTATCTGCCAATAACAAGGAAATGTAAATCTTAAAAACAGGTTTAATAATCTTAGATTTGGTTTCTTATTATCTTTTAGAAAATACAAGATCATTTTGACTATATTCGATAGATTCTAACTTAGATGTCATTTTGCACTGTAAAAAATACATTTCAATAAATTTGTAAGTAATTAGTAAGTAAAGATGCCAACATATATTTTGGGCAAAAAACAATTTCAGTAAAAAACCCGTCACATTTGGTTGCTTTAAGCCTTCACGGTTGGGCTGCTTAATTGCCTGAATGTGAGCTCTGTTCTCAGGCCAGTCTGATGACACCAGAGCTGAAATGGCAGCATGTAAGACCGCACATGGATCACATCATCTGGCCAGAAGGCAAAACCATAGTACTACTAGCAGAGGTAAGAGAACAGCTTTATCAACAAATAACCAGAACGACTAAAATAAGACTCGACTTGATAAGGAAACGAACAGCTGACTGAAAATGTTGGTTTGACTGTATGATTATATCTGATTCAAGGGTCGGCTGGTTAACCTGAGCTGCTCTGCTGTACCTGTTTTTGTGCTGTCTATTACAGAAACAACTCAGGTGTGTGTACAGGTTCAGAATATTGTTCCCTAAATGTCTTGTTCCTTATGTTATAAAGATTGTAGAAGAATTGAGTAAAAAAAAACAACCTTTTTGGTCTTTTTAGGTTTTGGCATTGATTGAGCTGTTTAATGCACCTGAGGGACTTTACAAACAAGGCATTTACTCATTTCCTAAGAAGATGGGTAAGACACACAGTTAATAGTCAAACATTAATGATATTTTTACTGTACAAAAGATCTCAGTGATCTACTCTGCACTTTCAGATGAGTGTACAGCACTTCTGCATCTCCAGAACTTTGATACACATTTAACTGAACTCACAGATGAGCAGGCCAGGTACATAGGTGTGAACAAGAGCGGCCCTTTTAAGCCAAACTATTACAGGTAAGAACAGAAAATGGTATAATAAAAAATAATAATAAACAAATAATACATCTTTATCCATATTTATATTTTAGATCAGACATGTCTAAGTGTATATATGTTTAAAATAACCCTCTTTGTTCATAATCCTATATTTTTGCCACATATACTGTATAATATACAGAATACACACTGGCCAGTGATATTTTTGTTTGCACTGTATTTTGTCTGCACTGTATCGATGCACTTTATGTGTCTAGGAAAACTTACTTTAAGTCCTTAACTCTGTGTTGTTTTATGCAGCACGAGTGTTTTCTCATTTCTCTATGTACTGCGTCAGCTATATGTGGTTGAAATGACAAAAAAAGGTCTGGCTGCAGATCCTTAAGATGACTGCATCAACATGAACACAAACCATCTATTTACATGTATATACAGTATTTTTGCCATTTTTGTCAGCATTTTCTGATGCAAAGTTTTTTTTGCAGGTACTAAGCTGTAGAGGGGGTCAGCACACCCTATAAGAGGTCCTCAGTGGAGACAAGCCTGCAAGGATAATTCATTTTGTTATAACCTTCACACTGGAACTGATTTACATTCTGGTCATATATATATATATATATTCTTTTGTCCATGGTTGAAAATGTCATAATTCACTCTAATGTTAAAAAAAAACACTTGTGTGTTAATCAGTTGTAACTCTTATAAAACCACGTTCAATAGAGCTGATGTGTAGTGATTTTCTTTTTTAACACTTGAGTGATTTAACACACCCAAGACTGTTTCTGGGACTTGGGATCTCAGGTTCGCTTGCAGACAGAATAATTTTTTCCACACAGAAGATCAGGTCCATACATCACTTTTGTGTACACAGGTTAAGAAACATATCTGTGCTAGATTTATCTTTTTTTGCCCTTTCTGGTGTCATGATACATCATCCTGCAGGAATCTCATATTTTTAGACATGTAAGTTAGGACAAACCATGCATTTTTTTCACCATGCTCTCAGTGCAGTCACACCACATACTCCAGTCTTATATATAATATCTGGTTTTATATATATTAGTAAGCCATTTTGTCTCTTCCCATAACTATAATAACCATTACCCTGCCATCACCACACATCCAGTAACACAACAAGTTTTACTAATCACATTATTTGTCATAATGTGCTCAGAATGGATATCTGGAGTGGATGTGGACCACCATTTTCAAGAGAGATTTTGAAGTTTTGAAGACAGGCAAGCGTGACATATCCAAACCCCCCCCACCCCAATAAACAAACAAACAAACCAATAAATAAATAAATAAAATAAAATAAAATAAAATAAAATAAAATAAAATAAAATAATGGGAGAGTTGTGTTTGGTAAGGATCGCTGACCGCAATTTAACCAAATACAAAGTATTAGTTTAATTTCCATTTATTAATGGAGAGAGAGAGAATGGTGTTGTTTATTGTGTTTGTTGCCTTTTTGGACTGATACATTTTGGGCGCTGCGGCATATTAATATGATAAATAGTCAAAAAGTTTTTCTGCGTGAGAAATACAGTACGATGTTTGGCGGGAGAGCGTGAGAAAAGACCGAAATGCGTGACTGTCACTCCCAATGCGTGACACTTGACAGCCCTGGATTTTTCTGGACCTTTCATGAAACACCCCTAAAATTATGTGAAAATGTTATACTAAGAAAAGTGATACACAAAAAATCCTGATTGAATGCACCAGATTTGACCTCTGTGGCTGTCCATACTCCAGCCAGTTCTTTTTTTTTTTTTTTTTGTTCATCAACATTGGCCACTGTTTATGGCTCTTGTAAATATTCACACCATCTTGTTAATGGTGTCACCTGGTTTCAGCTTCCCCATATAAAACTTAAAACCCTAGGGTAAATAAAATGTAGTTAAACAGGCTTAAACTTGGATTAATCCCAAAGCTTCAAACTTTCAAGTCACTCTGTTGAAAAGTGGGCAGTTTCTTTCCTATTAAAGTTTCCTAGATTGTACATAGATCTAAGTAGCAGGAATGACACATAGTTAATGTGAGTTATGTGAAATGAATTAACATTTAAAAGCACATTACATTTTGTACTGTAGCCTAGACATTACGTTTAAACATTTTCAGGAGCTATGTTGCACTTGTCTGCATGGGCTTTGCAGTATAGATCTTAAAAAACTATTAGGCACACAATTCAGAATCAGAATCAGAACAGTTTTATTGCCAGGCATTTTTTCACATGTGAGGAATTTGTTTTAGTGCCAGAATCTCCACAGTCTAACAGAATGACATATACAGTATAATTGTATGTACACATTACACATAAGATCATTGTGTTCCTGACCAATTCTGCTCTCCAGACATGATTGATCCATCCTTATGCCCTGCTTCTTGTTGAAGTCTCATTGCTTGGGTGATGCTTTTTGCTGCTGAGGCTAAACCCACAGGACCTGCCTGGAGATACATGGGACTGCTGGATATAGTACTACTGTACATGGTGACCATGGAGGTCGCTTTGAACTGCTGTTTCTGTTCTCGAGTTTCTCAGATCTCCTTCTCTGAACATATGATGGCTTCAGGCAGGAAGGAATTTATGTTAAAACTATAATGGATTCTGAAATTACACTCATGCTCGTACTTATAAGTTGCTCATAAGCTCCTGGTTACACAACTTGAGGTCACATAGGGAGGGTTCCTTTTGTGTCTGGTTCCTCTCGTTTTTTTCTTCATATCACCTCAGGGTTAGGGTTAACCCTAATCATTATTTGAACATTATTTTCATTTTTATTCAGAAATTTTAATTCTGACATGTCTTTCAGGAAAGGTCCAGAAAAAGCTCTCTTGAAAATGGTAGTCTGGGCTTTGCTTCCACCGAACATCAGACATGGCATATATCCACACTGTGCATAGCATGACAAATAAGATGATTGGTGAAACTTGTCATGTTACTTCCTGTTTGGTGATGACTGGGAAATGGTTATTATAATTATCGGAAGAGAAATTTTTTTTATGAAATATTTATTCCTATACAAGTTACATTTAATTGAATAATTTGTGCTGGTTTTATAAATGATTGATGCAGTCATGTCTGTAGGATTAGAATCCTAAGAGAAATAGTATGCATGAACTGGGTGGTCTCATTTTCAATAAATGGGTAAGGAATAGGGCTTTGAGACTGAATATTTTTATGTATGCTGTCAGAAGGTGATGAAATGCCTGTGCAACTGGGCAGATGTAAAAGGAGCTCAAGCTTAATCCAAGTACTGACCACGACTGGCAAATCTCCAACACTATACTACCACAGGCAACACTTGAATTGGGGAATTATGACCTTATATAGAATACTTGATCCAGGACTGGAAAATCAGAGTTCTCGTGCTCGTATTTCATTGCTATACTTACCGTAAGTTTTATTTTGGCAAATTTTTACTTTAACTGAGTATTTCTGAAATTAAACATTTATACTCTTTATTCATTTTTCAGGAAAAAAACTTTTTTGATTGAGCAAACAAACGAATTGTTTAGCATCTTATTAAGTAGCTATCAAGTATTTTCCAATTCATTGACTGGTGTTGCCTTCTCATGTTACACACAATATAGTCAGTGTTATAGCTATGCATGTGTGTTTAAAGATGAACAATACACCAAGACACTGAACTACAATGTTTACCACAAGCATGAGCTTTCCAGGCTTTACCTCAGTGAAATGTTTTAATATCCTGGAATAAACACAGGTTTATATAAAATGAGACATCTATTTTTTCCCCTAAAAACCATGATCTCCAAATGAACATGCTGAAGTAAATTTCACAAATTTGCCAAAATCGACTGGTTATATTTAAACCATATTTAAATTATTTTGCTTACACCAAGTTAGACTAGCTCAAGTCAAGTCAAACTCTAGCTAATTTATAGTTGTATATTTAGAAAACTCACATTCTAATAGTATAAATTCATGACATTACCTTTTACCATTTACCTTTCATCAACTAAAAATAATTTTTTTTACTTTTCAATATGTGACATTCATTTAAGTAGAGACACCTTTGACTTTCACTGGTGTACAATTTTGGCTATCTCTCAGTAAGTAAGTAATATCATTTGCCATTATTGTTCCACCCTGATCGAGAACTTTTATACTTATTTAGACTATTAATTCCATGTTTCTTGAGAAAAGTATCTAGGTACTTTTATCACCTCTGAATTGGAAATCAAGCCTTTTAAGCGAATTTCAACCACTGGTGCTTGTATCAACAATATGTGTTGGAGCTTGTACAGCATTTCCCCTGAGCCTTAGGTGCATAGCTGAAGTCCTTTTTGAGCTCTATTAATAGTGTTGGCTTCTTGCTGCAATGTCAAAAGTAACTTGATTCCATCTGTTTAGTCCCAGCATGTTGCTTATCAGCTGTTGGCCAGACGGTTAGGGAAGTCTCATTCCGCCACAGTTGGTCCACGCAGTCTGATGGAACCTGTGGAGGGAGAGCTGCTGGGGCTCAACATAGGCAGCTCCAACTTGCTGGGCTTGCCAGAGCCTTGCTCCTGGGACAGCGACGATGAGCTGCTCAGTGTCGGGGGAATCAAACCCAAATCATCCCCTATTCCAAGGCGCCGAAGCTCAGTGTCTTGCTCTGATGATGACTCCCAACCGCCACCGTCCAGCTCACGGAGAGTGTCTTTTGCGGATGCTTTTGGCAGGAGCTTGGTCTCTGTGAAGCAGTTTGATACCTGGTCAATGCGTGATCCCACAGACCGATTGGAGGTTGATCTAAAGAATGCAAAGGAATACTTTGTGAAACTACTCTTTGCTCTTCCAGTGACATTGGAGGAGCTGCTCTATAGGGTCCAAGAGCAGAAGGTGGATCTGGAGACTCTGGAGCTTCTCCCTTGTACAACCACACTTAAAGGAACTGTTCGTGTTTTGAACTTGTGTTTTGATAAGCTGGTCTACATCCGCACTTCTTTGGACTGCTGGAGCAGCCATTTTGACCTGCTGGCAGAGTATGTGCCTGAGCTAAGCCAAGGGATTACGGACTGTTTCTCTTTCAAGCTAACGCTAGTGCCACCTTTTGGGGAGCAAGGAGCCAGAGTGGACTTTTGCATTCGATATGAAACACCTTTTGGAACTTTCTGGGCAAACAACAGTGGACAGAATTTTGTTTTGTTTTGTCATGAAAAGGCAAAAGAACAAGATGAAAATGAGAAACTTCTACCAAAAAGTTGTCTGAAACCAAGCAGGTGAAGAGGTCAAAGTCCAGTTATTAATCAAAAATGAACATTTTAATGTCGTCGTTGAAGCCGATTATTGTTTTTTTTTCAATAAATTCAAAAATGATGAATAATATAGATTGTAATTAGGATTGTATATGGATCTATTGTGAAATAAGTAAGCCTTTAGTAAGCATTTGGTTAAGTTCTTATTTAAAAAAATATAGTATTATGCAATCGTATTATGAAATATAATATAATATAATATAATATAATATAATATAATATAATATAATATAATATAATATAATATAATATAATATAATATAAATGTCCTACTATCTGCTATGTGATATTAATTATTCACTGCTTATTCAATTGAATGCTCTTTTTCCAGACAATGCTCTATGACCAGCACTACCTCAAATGAAGAGGAAATACCAGGTAATATTTTCCTACAGATGGCTGCAGAAATTTAACCCTATCTTCTATAGAAAACTAATGATGTAATATTTCCTATTAGAAATAATCCTTAATTGTGGAATAGTTGCTGTTAATGAACCTGTGGATGTTAAAGAGGAAAAAACACAGGAAGAGGACAGGAAACTGAAGGTATGTTTAAATAAATTTTCCCTTGTATATGTTTATGTGCTTGGCCTTCACATGCCCTTGTGATCCCCTATATTATCAATGAACATTTCTCATAAACTTTCAAAACACCTTAAAAAAGAAGCAATCACTGAACCCCATTTTATTCCACTGCATAGGATAAGTTCCAAAAATAAACAGTGAATGTGGCGGCTTTTACAAATGCTAGTACATCAGAAACAGGAGTGTTGTCATGCTGTCACATGGGCTGATCTTTTTCTGAGAGAATATCATGTGACTGCTAAGGTTAAGCCTGTGAAAGTATTAAATGTACCGATCGCCCAAACAAGACATATGAGAAGCACAGATACAACTAAAGACATACTCCTCTGGACTGGTGTCTTTGAGTACATCTGTTTAAAAACTAGTTAATACGGGGATTCAACTAAACTGTCTAAAGATCCAGTTACATCAAATTGCTTGCCTATAAAAAACTAGATATTGTAACAACTGAATGGTGCCAAAGGATAAATTTTAATTACTGAACATTATCATTTGCTTGTGGCTGATCTAAGTTGTTATGGTTTGTTTCGATCTTGTGCACCAGGTCAGATTAATGCAATGGACTCTGTTAATCAGAAGATTGAGGGTAAATAATATGTTACATTTACTCTTCACATCATGACCTAAAGGCTTTAATTCACAGAGTTGTCTCTTACAAAAGTTTACTTTGGTTGAATAAATACATAAATGCATGGGACAATCGGAGAACACAGAGCCTGCTACAGAAGCCGACTTGAGAAAGCTAAAGTCGTTAAACTATGTTTGTTTTTTGTTTTTTTCTTTTTTAATGTTTTTTGGTTCTGTTTCCTATACTTCCTATATTAGGAGGAGGAAAACAGCAGAAACTGTAGCAGGAGAAGCAGAAGAAAAGCTTCCCGGATGGCAAAAATAGAGCAGTACTTTTCACAAAGTGATGAAAATTGCCTCCAACAGACAGAGAAAGACACTGATGGAATGTATGCCCCTGTTCCAGCAATAGATGAGGCAGCTTTAAACCTGTCAACACCACAAACAAATGTCACCTCTTTGCTGACTGAGCCTAGAAACACTGAAAGACAGAAATCCCCAGCAGGTTCCATGGACGTAGACAGAAACCAGGTACCTGCTACACAATCTCAACAACAGGAAATAGACAATTTTCCAGTAATTGACCCTGATTTAATCAATTCCAAATCCCAGACTAGGCAACCTGCCTCGGACAGTGTAAACAGTCATAAATCCGGGGTAGTCTCACAGCTGTTGGAGAACAGCCAAGATAAAGAGACAGTTACAATCCAGAATGTTTCACCTAAGTGCCAAATGGCAGACAAATCTATTGGTAAAACTGTCGAAAAGGCATGGGAATGCTTTGAAAAATGTGCTATGACAAAAATGGGGAGTACTACAAACACGAACAGAGTACACAATACAAATCAGATGGACAACATGGTTTTAGAGGATAACCAAGGCTCTCAGTCATTTGGTCATCACTACACATTTGGAACAATAGTGGCTCCACTTTACCATCAGGTTTTTGAGAGAATGGAAAATGACAGAAGAAAGGTTAAGGTTGACGAGTCAGCTGGGAAACTAGACCATAGGAGACCGAGAGTAGTCACGTACCCAAGTGTAGAGACAAGGTCAAATCCAGAAATATCAGCAAAACCCATGAGCGAAGATAATCATCATGGGGCCGGCAAAGAAACATTTGGAGAAAGTTTACAAGCAGTTTTGCCTTTAGAGAATCAACATTCATCAGACAGACAGAATTCAGTTTTCTGGGAAGAATACACTACTGAACAGACAGAACAAATACCGGAAATGATTCTTTTACAAAGTGGACATTCGGACGATACAGAATTTTCACTAGACAACAAGCTTTCTGATGGTGGATATGCACTACACATTATACAGCAAGAGCAGACTTGTACAGATACTGCAGTTTTACCTACACAGTCTGAAGTAGATATAACAGCTGCCAAGCCCTCACCAGCTAAAACTTCTAAAAATGCACAATCTGAGGACAGATCAGTCACCCAGATATCTTTGGAAACTCAAATTAGCCATGAGATTGATGGAATGAAGGACCAGGAAGCCCAAACATCAGAGCGAACCTTGAATACTCACATCAGTGGCCTAGATGAAAGCTATACTCCCTTGCCTCACTCTACTTTGTTCAATTCTGACATTTCAACAAATGTCACACCTAAAAGTATCCAAAGTGCAGTTTTAACAACTTCGCAGGATCTGACCCAAGCGAGCATCCAAACCCAGATTCCAGCCACTACATTTTTTACTAAAAGCCTAGAGGTGACTGCTACAGCTCCTCATCTCCAAACTATACATGACAAAAATCTGATCATAGAAACAACTCAAATGTGTCAAAACGGTGAAAGTTCTCAGCATGTTGGATCTAAGATGGAATCAAATCCAAGTGATAGAAATGATTGTGCTGATAGATGTGAAAACATGACAAATGACACTGAAACAGAAATATTACAAATGAATCTAGAAGAGACAGATGTAGATGTCTGCCAAATCAATAAAAATAAAGAACACCAAATTGCAATTTTAAATTTTCCTGATGCGGGTATTGAATTTGATGAGCTTTTGGGTAAAGACATGGCAATGTCTTACATTCGTAGCAGTCCTGACAATCCTGAGAATGCTTCACAAGAAGGAGTTGAAAAAGAAAACACCTGGGTGAAGAATCCTGTTAAAAATGAAGAAGAAGAATTAACATACATGACAGAAAAACAATCAGAGGAAGTAAAGGAAATAAGGGAAGAAGAAAAAGAAGAAGAAGAAGAAAAAGAAGAAGAAAAACAAAAACAAGACAAACAAGAAGATCAAGTAGTAAAGGTAGAACAGGAAAATGATACGAAGGATTATGAGAAATTTAAAGGTGGCTCAAACAACTCAAAGAATGATGAAGAAGAGGTAAAGAAGTATGACAAAGAAAAAGATGCAGAGCCAAGAAGAAATGAAGTGAAATGGGAGGATAAAAAACATGCTGAGGCACAGATTGAGACGCAGAAGACAGTCAACAGAGTCATGTCTGTGGCTATACTACAAAGCATCACTGCTATAGACTCTTTCATTAAGGAGATTCACCTTGATGTGGGAAACAAGCAGCAAAACACAGGTTTGGAACAGACTTCTGAGGAACCATTAAGTGAAAGGCACACAGTTGGGGGAGAAGAAGAGATTTTCTGTGAAACTAATTCAATAAGGCAAACTCTGAAAGTAAACCTGGATGTAGCATTCAGTGCCAGAGCTGAAGAGATAGAAAATGATTCAAAATTTGTTGAGAGAGAGGAAGACGCGTGCCGCCAAATAGACAAAGATCATGTGGCAGAAGATCCTGTTGTTGAGGTTGACACATTGCTGGAGAAGCGGGACAGGGACTGCTTAAATGAGAGTGAGAACATAGACGACAGCACCTCCACAGAATCTCTAACAGATGATGAAATGGAGCTCTATCTCCACAGACTGAAAAACACACAGCAGACAGGACTCAAAGATACCATACCCATGGGTAAGAGGCACTCCATAAGCAGAACATGGACAATACCATCACCCATGCCTCCAATTGCAGAATACATGGATGAGGACCAGCCAAATGCTTTGCTGGATGACCTGATACCTGAGAATAACACAGAACAAGAGCGAGACGCTCTACTTCAATTGGACAAAGAGAAGAAAGTCATTGAATCAAATTCGTTATGGTGGAGAGAGTTCTTCTCCTTTGACAATATGACAAAAATGATTGTGTACACCCTTTTGTTTGTTGTTTTTTTAATAACCGCTTATTTTTGTGACTTCATTGCATGTTTGGGGCTCTACTTGATTGCCCTGTATTGGCTTTACTTTCAAGTACAGAGAGAACCTTTAAAAGGCACTTGATCCAACAACACTAAAATGACTATTATTGGTTTGTAAATGATATTTTTCCAATTGTGGTCCATTACTTCTTTTTCAGCTCTATTGTGTGTTAGCTATGTTGAATCAAAGGTCTCTTTCGATATGACATGGGAAATTACAGCAGATTTGTATATGTAGCCAGTTTGTTAAATGTGAACAATGTTTTTTAATGTGTTATGTTTCCTGCCATGGTCTTGCCTACATGACTGCCTGGTGTGAGCAAATGAACAACTATTCCAATTTGTCTTGCCTAAGACAAAAATAATCCAGCCTCCTCCCATAGCAGATAAACTAACTGACCTTTACAATACAGTGGCACTAAAGCCTTCTTCCATAAATAAATGTTTTGCCATGTCAGTTAGATGACACGTTTTTTTTTTGTTAAACAACAGAATTTTATTTACTTAATTAACCTCAGATTATGTTAAGTGTCCACAATACAAGTCGCTGTGAATGACCTGTCAGCTTAGAAAAAAAAAAGTATTACAAGTGCATTAATATAAACATATAAAGTGCCTAAATTCAGCAGTCCTGTTAGAGCTGCTTGTACAGTATAAGAAATTAATAAACACCTTGTGACAGTCCAATCAGATTCTCAAATTCAGCAGTGATTTGATATAATAAAACAAACCATGATGTCATCTATATTAACATCCATTAACAATGATCCAAACAACTGTTACATTTAAGTCTTCGAACATGGACCGCATGGCGTGCATCATTGTTAACATGTGCTTTGTGCATGTTGAATAGATGTACATACTGTATATGTGTGTTTGTTTTCTGTGCTGACATTTATGTGTTATGATTCTTAGAGCTGTTATCAGAGCGGTTTAAATAAGTATAGCAATTCCATATGTATGTGCATCATACGTCTATAACTGATTAATAAATTCAAGCAACTAAGACAAAGTTTAAAGGTTTGTTTATCTGATATGAGGCAGGGATATATTCAATTCAATTCAAGTTTATTTGTATAGCGCTTTTTATAATTGACATTGTCTCAAAGCAGCTTTATAGATCATAAACATAGAACAAAAGGTTAATATAAAGAATAATAAAAAGATTAATAGAATACAAAATTCAAGATTAATATTAGATAGATTTAGTTCACAATGTGTATGTATTTATCCCCAATGAGCAAGTCTGAGGTGACTCAGGCAGCAGTGGCAAGGAAAAACTCCCTTAGATGGTAAAGGAAGAAACCTTGAGAGGAACCAGACTCAAAGGGGAACCCATCCTCATATGGGTGACACTGGAGGGTGTGATTATAAATATACAGTCTAACAAATGTTGTATTGTTGAAAAAGACCACAAGGAGTTGATATCTCCTCTTTAGTATTGCAGAGTCTAACTGGAGCTGGTAGATCTCTAGATGCCTCAGGATTCTCAGAGTCGGCCTCATCTCAGTGAAGGTCCAAAATCTTCATCGCACGTAAGACAATCAGAGCTGGTACAATTTCTGGATGCCTCGGGATGGGTAGAAAGAGAGAAGCAGTGGAGAGGGATTAACGTATATGTTTTTGAAAACATTTTCCTGTGTCTCTGTGTATAGCACTCATATCCTGCTGAAGATGATCTGTCAATATCCTAGTTAACAATAAGCTCTCCAGTAATCTTCCTGTGCTGACCTTTTTTATTTAACATCTGGAGATGGACATTTTGTACTCAATAGACATTTTAACTCAATAACATGTTAAAGTTTAAGATTTCACATCCACATAAATGATTTTTTTTTTTTTTTAAAACATAAAAAAAAAACTAAAGGCTGCTGCAGGAACTTAAAATTCAATTTGGTTGATATGAAAGTGGATTATGGCCGTGATTTAGATTATAGAGCAGAGCAGATTTCAACATCAAGTGAAATCTAGACTAGAGTGTTCAA
This sequence comes from Tachysurus fulvidraco, assembly GCF_022655615.1. Lineage (NCBI taxonomy): Eukaryota > Metazoa > Chordata > Actinopteri > Siluriformes > Bagridae > Tachysurus > Tachysurus fulvidraco. The sequence goes on from NC_062534.1 coordinate 20,158,575, forward strand.
GCAAAGCGCGCCCCCGCCCAGACGTGCACGCGCGTGAAGGTGGTTCGGTGTCAGGTCGCGCGCTGCGTGCGTCACGGATCTCATCCCGGTGCCGCGGCGACAGCGTCAGTGCCATGGAGCTCCAATCCAGTGCCCGTACCGAGCCCGAGCCCGAGCCCGGCGTGTTCCACCCCGTCGGGACGAAAGACGTGCTGTGTGAGCGGGACGAACAGGAGAAGCTGTCCGGTGTTGTGAAACGCGTACACCGAACGCTACGGAGGAAATATATAGAAGGTAACACTGTTAGCCAGTGAAGCTAAGCTAGCCAAGTTAGCAGGTATCTGACTCGCTTCACGGAGACTAAATTATTCCTTATTAAATATTCAATTGAAAACGCTGAAAGGTAACGCAGTTCCCACTATACCGTGTTTAGTGTTCGTGTTGCCATTGACTTTAAAAAAAAAAACAGATTTAAAGACATTAAAATGTGTTAGATTTTTAGCTCGCTAGCTTCTGACGCTAACATTGCCTTCGTTTACTCGTCTAGACTAACAACGCTAGGTAAAGCAGAACTGGTTCCTGTTTTTACCCGTTACGTTACATTTCTGTGTCGTGTTAAGTTCAGACGTTTGACATTTAAAGTGTTTTACTGTGTAAAATAACAGGTGAATTTTTTTCTATCTAACGGACAGAATAACATCTGTATATTATGTTCATAGTACATACACATCTGTATATTATGTTCATAGTACATACACATCTGTATATTATGTTCATAGTACATACACATCTGTATATTATGTTCATAATACATACACATCTGTATATTATGTTCATAGTACATACACATCTGTATATTATGTTCGTAATACATACACATCTGTATATTATGTTCGTAGTACATACACATCTGTATATTATGTTCGTAGCACATACACATCTATATATTATGTTCGTAGTACATACACATCTGTATATTATGTTCATAGTACATACACATCTATATATTATGTTCGTAGTACATGCACATCTGTATATTATGTTCATAGTACATACACATCTGTATATTATGTCCATAGTACGTACACATCTGTATATTATGTTCATAGTCCATACACATCTGTAAATTACTGTTTATAGTAATAGCCATCTGTATATTATGTTCATAGTACATACACGTCTGTAAATTACTCCTATATTATCATTTTATTGAATTTATTTAACTCATGTAAACACTGTATACCCTGCACTTGCTGCTATTGCACTCTGGTTAGACCTAAGGTGCATTACGATGCCTTGTACATGTGTAAGGACAATAAATCAAATCTAATTTAAAACTGACAGACTGAGCACGTAGCTACTGAAGTGTCAAAATTCAGCTCAAATTCACTCCTCTGATCTGTTTATGGACTAAATAGGATCCTGGTTTACATAAATAACACTGTTAAACAACACAGGAGATGTTGAACAATGACTAAATGAACTCAAGCTGGACTATCACAGTGAGAATTCAGTTCTGCATCATATAAAATGGCGCTTCTGATACTACTAATACTAAAAATTACATTTATAATGTTCCAGGACTTAAAAATGAAAGTTCAGCTTCAAATATACACAATCGTACGCAGCACGAAATTTAGTGAAAAGCTTCCTATGACTGCACTAAAAGGCACAGGTTAATACAATAATAGAAGGTTTTATATATGAATGCTGTGATCCCTGTGTGTAGTGTTGCTTTCTTACAGCTATGGGATCTATGTGGATCTATTTCTCTGCATGTTCTTCCCACCGCTGGAAAGCATGCTAGGTTGCTCTGTGATGGACCGGCATCCCATCCGGTCGGTGTTCCTGAATCATTCCCAGTGATTCCAGAATAGATTCCAGCGTTAGACGCCACTTTAAACCAGATAAACGCTTACTAAAAGTGAATGAATGAAAATAAACAATAAAATTGTATACAGGTGTCTCGGAGTGTCAGCCAGTAACCTGATACTGATCTGATCCTGACATCCCCACAGTGACCAGTCACATTATGTAGTAATGAAACCTCATGTTCGCTATAGCAGCAGGCACTAACACAGTTTTTGTCCCATGGTTACATTCGGTCAGCTCATTGTCTTTGCTGTATATTTGTAATAAAAAGCACTGAATTGCCTGTATGTTATTTTTTTAATTCACTTTATTTGTGTAGCACTTTTAACAATGGACATTGTCTCAAAGCAGCTTTACAGAAACGTAAAAAACACGCATAATAAAAAATAGTTTTACATTAAATAAATATTTTAATTCATAAATGTATATATATATATATATATATATATATATATATATATATATATATATATATATATATATTATATTTATATTTATATTATTAAATTGATATACTACACCAGCATGTATAAAGTGCAGATTAATGCCAGAGGGCAGAGTTGTGTATGCTGGACAATGATAATGAGGGTAAAACATGTAATAATAAATTGAAGCAAGGGCATCACACTTTACAGATGATTGGCGGTATAAAACAAAGCATATATAGCAGGTAGGGAATGGTAAAATAGATTTTTCAGCTTAGATACTTAGAAACCATATATACTTGTATACTAAGAAGTTAATGCTGGAAGAATCTTAATAAAGATGTAATGAACCAAACTTAACCAGTTGCTTGGACAAAAAAAACAAACGCAAAAGCGGCTAAAAATAATTGTTCACTTCCTGACTTATTTTGGTTTTCTACCCTGCATTTCAGCAGCTCATAGCTTTTTGGAACTGAACCAAATCATTGCCTGAGAGCTGAGCTCTTTAACTCTGCACACAGTAGTCTATTCAGACCCACGGTGGGTAATCAGGAAAGCATGAGGTAGTCTGCTGAGAATTTTGAAGTGATATTTAAACTGAAGAAGAAGTGCATTTTGTCCCCGTGCTCTTGGTTTGTTTGTTTTTGTTTTTTTTTAATTGAATTTTCAAGTCTGATGAGGCCTGTGTTTTCTACTCGGTCATGAGACGCTCACTGTTTTTTCAGGTCATTTCTTGCTCAGACTGTGGTGAACAGTTTGTGCAGCCAAGATGTGTTTTTGTTGTGTAGATTATTTGTAATTTAGAAAGCATTGAAATCCTTTAGAGTCATTGCGACGGTTCACGTAGAGCGTGTACTTTCAGCTGTTCTCAAGTTTAAGAACGATCACTCTGCAGTTTCAAGAGTAGGTAAAACTTTGCTATCATTTCTTGTGGCTTGTTTTGTCTAGTTACATGCCTTACTGCAATAGCATTGTGATTACATTAGCAAAACCTTTAATGTAATGTAAGCACACATCATTCTCATTGTAACCAGAGAATTTAGACGATTCTGCCTGCTGCCTAATACAAATCCACTTCTTGGTAGTTTGGTCATTTTTAATCTTAATTTTTTTAACATTCAGGGAAAAAGTTGCTGTATTACTGTTTGAAATATTAATAGTATGATAAACTATTTACTATATCTCAGTTTCATGTTCTCACAGTTTTAACTGGTCATAAACACACACTAGCTGTTGGTAATGTTGCACAATTATGTCTTAATGTCGTAAATTCTCAGGCAGTCTAGATGAAGCAGGTTTGGGAATTTTTAGGGTTTTGGATCAGATTAAAAAAAAAAAAAAACGAGAGAGAGAAGGAAATGCATTTTAGGTAGTAAATGGTGAGATAATTATCTCTCATACCATAACATCCCTTCCCATGATATCTAAGCAAATTATTCGCTAATTTTGATTTATCGAGTGACTTCACACACTCCTGTTTTCTTGGCTGCAGTGGGCGACTTTGATAAGATCTGGCGTGAGCACTGCGAAGACGAACAGACACTTAACGAATATGCCTTTGCCATGAAGAGTCTTGCCGACAACCACTGGGCCAAGAAATGTGACGGAGAGGGACGCATCGAGTGGTGCTGCAGGTATGAGATGCAAATGTCCACTCACTGATTTAATTTTCTCTGGTAAGATGTATGCACTCATATTTAACCCACAACACGTTTTCATGCACTGCACCATAAGAGTAAATGCTGAGTGACAGTGATAAAGCTCACTGCTGTAAAGATTAACACTACGATATAGCATTCACCACATGACCATTGTGTTTCCTCTCTTAGTGTTTGTCAGGAGTACTTTATGGAGGGTGGAATGAAGAAGATGTTGGAGAAGGATGCAAAGGCTATAAAACATGCTGCAGCTGCAAGTGCGCCTCCTTTAAATCCGGACTGCTCTCAGCCCAGGTCTAGAACACCTCTCATTAACCATATGAGGAATTTGTGCCTGAAAAACTATTAATACTATAAAGCATGGACTGTCTAAATCTTAGCTGAAATCTTTATTCACTTCTGTTTCTAACAGGAAAACTATATATATATATATATATGTGTGTGTGTGTCTGTGTGTGTGTTTGTTTAGAACAAATTCAGTGGTTATTGGGGGGAAATTAATAAGGTCAGCATAAAACCTGTTCCCTTTGTTCCCTTTCCCATACTTATGGATATGTACAATTTGGGTATGTTTAGAGAAGTATATGAAGTTTTTTTAAAACCCACAAAGCAACAAATCTGTTGACATCATTATTTAAAGCATTTCTTTTCATGGGAACTAGCATTTCTAGTTTTTTTTGTTGTTGTTGCTTATATTATGTAACTTTTTTTTTTAAACTAAACTCAAAGTATTTTTATTTTAACTTTCAAGTATTTTTATTTTAACTTAAGTCTGGTGCAGAAGGAATTTCTATGCATGTCTATATTTGTATAAAAAAGTTTTCTACCTAATCGCAAAACTGAAAATGAGCAAAAAACCTCATCTATGCTGTAGTTACTGTATCCTCTGTTGCCTGTTCAGCACTGAGCTAAAGGTGGTAACTACAATGAAAGTAAGAGAAAGTAAAATAGTAAAATAGTTTTGTGTTGTCTTGAGGGTTTGTTCATTTTACATTTACAGCATTTGGCAGATGCCATTATCCAGAGCGACGTACAAAAGTACTTAAGCCTCTATTTTCAAGACAGGTACAAATAAGTCAGTCTCAGTGCTGACATCTGCTCTCATCCACCACTGCAGCATTGATGTAAAAGTTGTTATAATCAGTTTTCTCTTCTGTTTGTCTGCTTTATTTTTTTTTAGTTTAAGCTTCCGATATGACAAGCTGCGTCTCCTTGACGTGGGCAGCTGTTTCAATCCCTTCTTGAAGTTTGACGAGTTCCTCACAGTAGGAATTGACATAGTGCCTGCAGTTGAGGTACGCATACTCGATATTTTTAACTTCTAACCTAAATCTGAGAACAATAGTTTCCCGTTTTAGATGACTTATCTATATTTCTAAATACATTGCACAGTCATCCATTGTGTTACTGCTTTCTTTGTGGCTCCAGAGTGTGTACAAGTGTGACTTCCTGAACCTGCAGCTCCAGCAGCCCTTGCAGCTAGCAAGTGATGCACTCAATGCATTCTTGCACCAACTGCATGACCCTATCGAGACTCTGCCAGGGCAGCTCTTTCATGTGGTGGTATTCTCCTTATTGCTCTCCTACTTCCCGTCACCGTACCAGCGCTGGCTGTGCTGCAAGAAAGCCCACGAGCTACTGACACTGCACGGTCTTCTCCTGATCATCACACCGGACTCGTCACATCAGAGTCACCACGCACTCATGATGCGCAGCTGGCGTGTGGCCATCGAGTCCTTAGGGTTCAAGCGCTACAAATACGTCAAATTCTCCCACATGCATATGCTCGCCTTCCGCAAGATCTCAGTCACCACCAGCAGTGACCTAGTGAGTCACAACTACCCCGAGATGCTGTACATCCCACAGGATTTCGGCATGCTCGATGAAGATGACGCATTCAGGGACTCATGCCAGCCAGTGCGCTCCGACTTTGAGGATGAGCAGCTGGCGCAGAGTTTCACAGAGCTCCCCGATGCGTCTTATGACTCCGACTCAGGCGAGAGTCAAAGCGGCTTGGCACCATTCCATGAATTGGAGGACCCCATACTACTGTACAGCTGAAGCCCGGTCTGTTTGCCCAGCATTGCTTCCACACAGCCATGTCGGCAGAATAACACCTTACTCTATCATACCCTTAATGTTCATTACAAGAAAGCTCCCAGCTGTTTTACTCCTTCTTTTTATGTGACACAATGCAGTTTGCACAGTTTGTACAGATGAGCATATCATGTGCCATGGAAAGCTGGCAATTCCATCTCTCCCATGTTGTTATGTGACACCCTGATAGTCAGGCTATTGATGTAGTTGAGTAACTAACGCTCCTCATTTGTGCTCATAAACAAAGCCTTTATTGTTCCAGGTGCTAACGTGACACGGGAGAGATGCTGCATATGTTAGTGTTAAGAGAGAAAGGAAGTTTACTCTTGGGAGGGTGCTGTTGGGCAAAAGACACGTCGTATTACACGTTTAAACATACCCACACAGCGGTGAGACACTGGTTAAAGGTTTTTTTTTTAATGGGTCGATTTGGTGAGTAAGGCAGCTGAGCAGGTTTAGGATTCGTGTGCTGTTATTCACTGCTTCTGTATCAAATGATACGATTTTGGAAAGAATTTTTCAAGAAGACTTTTTTAAGCAACAAATAACTTTTTTGTATTGTGGACTTGCACCGCTCCCTTGGCAAAGAACACAACGGTTGGACTAGATATTGTGTAGAATTTATCAAGCATCGTTTAATCTCTTCATGATCGGTTAGCTGCTGGAGAAGGTACTACATGTAGATTTGTACACGAGCATCTTTGAAGTGATACTTGTAGCATTTTATGTGTTTAACAACTCTGTATTGCGCTGACTTACGAGACTGTGTTTAATGTACATGGTACGGTTTATACAAAGTAGTTGTAGTCGTAAGAACAATCTGAGAAGACTAGATGAAAGGTAGGTTTGGGTTTTTACAGCGTGATTTTGTGGAGGTTGCTACTAACTACAAAAGTACTAAGTTACGAAAGTGCAAAGAGCATATTTTAGCTGTGAACTCGGTACTTTAAAGTAACAAACATAACTAATCGATATCTGCCTTTCAGAGCATATGTCGTTAAAAAGAAAAAAGGGGTTGACATAGCTTTACTGAATATTTAAAATTTCAAGGCAAACTCTGACTTTCAAACATCTTAAGCTGTTTACGGTTTTACTGACAATAACACAATTACATCTTTAGCTCTCACAGACATCTACTGAACTTCACTTGCTAAAAACAAATTGAAAAGATTTTAAGAATACGTCAAAGCTTTGAATGTGTTTTTGGATGATTAACCTCAGTGAGGTTTTTCTCATATTGTATGTTTTTTTTGTTTTTTTTTTCTACCAAGTGCTTTATATCCTTATATCTTTGTAGTTCACTGTGAATGAGCAGTTTCCACTGCTGTGGCTGTTGCACTTGTTTAAGAACACTCTCTTTGGAGACCTTTTAATAAGAGCACCTTATTTTTCACAAGAATGACAATACATCATTTCACATGAGGACGTTAAAGTGCACAAAGATGAACCCTCTTATTAATGTATCCAAAGCGAGTGAGTCTTAACGCTTTGAGTGGTTGTACAGTATATACAATTGCAGTCTGACACGTTTTTGAAAACACAAGTCACTTTGGAGGATGCTAGAAAAGCTTTTTTTGTGTCTCAGTACTGATGGAGCACACTGGAACACTGGTTTTGTCTTTTAATGCAGAATCAGTTAGAAAAACCTGTGCCTTTTATCCTTATCTGTATTTTTACAACTTCATTGTGGCATGAAGGTGGACAGATCTGGAATGGGACAGAAGCCAAACTCTGAACCTTTTTAAAGAAATGACTGGCTCTTAAGCAGATATGGTGATAATTATCACCTCTTAATACTGTCACTTTAATTGCATTAGCAATAGTATTACAGGCTTTCTGTCAAGCGTGTACTTGCTTCATTATAATATTGGACATTTTACCACAAAAATATTTTTTGTGCGATTATGTGTGAGGTGGTACATTGTCTTTCCTTGTTCCTATGTGCATGGATAGTTTTTCTTTAGTGTTGGAGTTCAGGACTTTCAATGTGGTTTTTTTTTTTTTTTTTTTTTTAGCCTGCTGCTTTATAATTGTTAAAAGTGTTGCCTACACATAAAAAAATGTTAATAAAGAAATGCCTAAATCTGATTTGGTCTGTTTGTTTTTTATTCATTCAGGGTTGGAATTTTGCTACAAAATTGAAAATACAAAAGAATAAAAAATAGATTGATGGAAATTGACACTAGTGAAATAAAGTATGCATAATGTATGTAAATACACACGTTGTATGCGTGTGAGAAAGAAAGAAGAGTAGGTAGATTCATAGAATTCGCCGCAGACGTTTATCCAGGGTCACTTACATTTACCTCATTTATACAGTGAGTAATTTAGCATGAAGGGCAATTCTGAGAGTGGAAACAACCTGCTGATTAAAAAAAAAAAGGGTTTAAGGGAAGTTTGTTAATTTGAGCTTCCCAGATGGATATAGTTACTCTATCATTGCTCTTTATAACCATAAAAGCCTTCCAGAATGCACAAAACCTCAAACCTTAAGATGGAAGAGCTACAACAGCAGAAGACCAGATCAGTATGTCAACCAAGAACAGGAATCTGAAGCTATCATGGTCACAGACCATTTATTTTAAGATTAGACAAAGAGACACAATCACCTGGTCTATATCCAATTTTCAGCTGTCCAGATGTAGTGAGTATGTGCATGATATTGTGCATTATGATGCTGCCACATGATTGGCTGGTTGGACAGGTGCATGAATGAGCAGGTCCTGGTGTTCCTTTATACTATGATAGTGTACAAACTGCATAAATACCAAAAATAACAGGACGTATTTTCAACAAACGCTTTTTAAAGCGTGTATAAAGGCTCGATGATGGAAATGAGGCATTTGAAAATGTAAAATCTGCTTGCTTTGAGCTGCCTGCTACAGTATGACATGTAATTACATGTGAAACAGACAGAGACGCCAAACGAGTTTTGTGTCGGTCCTACTGGGCTTCCGTAGGTTTTTACAAACCCGGAAAAAAATGGCGGATAATGAGCAAAGTTTTTAAAGTGGTTAGCTAGCTTTTATAAAGTCGTTTAGAGGAGGTATTATGTCATTGTTCTTATAAATAAAATACTCTCTGGTGTAGTTAGTGACAAACATATTCTCTGTTACACCCTGTAGTTACATGTTTGTTTGTTTGTTTGTTATTTACCGGTTTGCTTTGTTATTGTTACTTTAGCTTGAAAACACCAGACTTGTTTTGCTCTAAAAGTAAAATACAACAAAGTTTGTGTAGTTGTGATGGTTTGTGTCGCATCTAGCTTGTGTTTTAATACAGCTGGTGGTTGTCATGAGCTAGCTGAATTAGCCAAGTGCAGCTCCAGTCAGAAGCAGAAGTCGTCATTAAGAGATTATTCACTTGGTCTTGTGTTTTAAACAACGTCGTGAGGATGAAGCTACAAACAAACGTACGGCGTAATTTGCATTGTCGCTGAATTTTTTTGTCGAGGTTCAGAAATGTGCAGGTTTCTGCGTTACTGTTTCAGTCATTCACTTTATACAGCCATGAACAGACTGGAGGAGCTTCCGGCTGGAGCGAGTGTGCGCTCGTCGGTTCGTTACTTGGGCTATTTGTCCACGCTGAACCTGCTCGTTGCGATATGTCTGGGTCTGTATACGCTCTGGGAGAACACAGCAGAAACTGTCCTTCTGGTCATCTTCATCCTGGCCCTTTTTGTCTTGGGTATCGTCAGCATCCTTTACTACTACTTCGGTATGGAGAGGATCAGTTTCGGACTCTTTCACCTGTGGTTGGGATTCCTGCTTGGTTTGCTGGGGTTTCTTAAGAACCCTTCCGTAGCTGATTTAAAGGAGCAAGTCAGCAGTTACATGCTGATAACCAGCATGGTTATAAGAACACTGTGGGCTCTGGTGGAACGAATCTGCGGCTGCACCAAACAAAGACCGGCACTCCTGACCTCTGCTGAGATGTTGGAGCTTATAGGATTTGCTGTGGCCAGCACAAGCCAGTTGGTCCATGCCTCCATGAGCCTCGTAGCACTGACATTGGCTGTTGCCGCTATGCTTGTGGACTTGCGTATGAAGTCTTTCCTGGCCCTTCCTAACCTCATCTGCTTCTCTGTAGTAACAGCGCTCTTCTTCTTCAACTCTCTGGGCATTTCTCCAAACCCTTACGTGCTGGTGTGTTTTCTCTGCCGCCTCCTGTGTGAGCCCCTCTTGGATCTGTACTTCAGTGGCCTGTCAGTGACCGAGCGTTGGTCCCCGTTTCTGAGAAGAGGAGGTTTGTGGAGGCGACTCAGTCTCCTGCCTCTGCTTTCTGTTGAAATCACGTTCCTGGTTCTGGCTGCTTTCAAGATGGGTGAACTGGACCAGTGGTATTTGGTGATACCGGGTTTCTCGGTATCCAGTTTTTTCTGGATCATCTGCCACGTGGTCTTCTTGGTTACCCTCTGGGGTTTCCATAGCAAGCTGAGCGACTGCCAAAGAGTGTGTGTGGCTCAGAGGGCTAATCCTGGGGCATTGGACAGGGTGATGACCTCCAAAGGCATGCGTCACTTCTGCCTTGTCTCAAAACGCTTAGTGCTCTTCAGTCTTGTGTCCACGGCTGTACTCGGTGCACTTTCATGGCAGGTAGGTCATTTATTTGTTTGTTTGCTTTTCAGGTTTGTCCTGAATGCCTTGTAGTTCAGCTGAACGATGAAAAGTCATCAAGATGACTAAATATCATGTAATGCATAACATTTCTTCAGTATGCAATATGTAAACAAACCTGAGAATAATCCATTTTTATCTCGCAGCCAAACAGCAGCCTGTTCATAGGGGTGTTTCTGCTGGTTCTGCCTCTCGAGTCTCTGGCTTATGGGCTTTTCTATGAGCTAGGAAACTGTCTTGGAGGAACGTGTGTGGGTTATGCAGTGGTCATCCCTACAAACTATTGCAGGTACATGATGGAGTGTGTGTGTGTGAGTGAGTGAGTGAGTGTATGTAAATGTGATTTTCTTGACAAACTGGGAGAAGTATAGTGAGCTGTCCCTTTTTGTAGCAGAATGTTTTCTCCTAGCTTTAATTAAAACACTAACATTAGCATGTTTATTTTTTCCAGTGTGGATGGACAGCCCACACCATTGCCCCCGGATGAGGTGCAGGAGCTGAATCGGCGCACTACAGGCATGCTGAACAATGTGCAGCACTTCTTCTCCCACCACATGATGAAGATTCATGGCTGCGATTACTCCAGCAGTGGTGTGACGCGGGATGCAATGCATTCCAAGATCCGCTCCTTCCTAGAGGCACACACAGCGGATGGTCCGCGCTACGACACGTACATCCTGTTCTACAGCGGCCACACGCACAGCACCGGAGAGTGGGCTCTCATAGGTCAGACAGAAATAAGTGTCATTCAGTACATCTCTTTAAACAGCAATCTCTACCAGCTGAGAGTTACGCTGATTCTTCTACAGTTGAAACCATGTTGTTATATTAAGTCGTGTTCATTGTTTCATACTGAACATGCTCATAAACAGAAAGCAGGAAATGATGCAGTGATCGAAATGTGCTGATCAGGCAGTTTCAGTTCTGTGAAAATTATCAAGAGGAAGCACTACAGACTTTTTCCGCAATCCAAATAACTGATTTATTTATTTATTTTTACTTTTGGTTGCTCCATGTTCGGGGGCGCCACAGCGGATCACATGGTCCACATATTAGATTCGGCACAGGTTTTATGCCGGATGTCCTTTCTGACAACCTATAACCTAACCCTCCTATTTTGTTGAAATAAGAGCAGACAGAGCATATGCAAGTCTCACTGTTATTTTATCTGGGCTTGGGACCGGCACTGAGAGTACAGTGTCTGAGTTATTGCCCTGTTTGGGAATCAATTTCAGGCCGCGGGAATGAGGGCGCAGGATCCTGCCGCTGGGCCACCAGGAGGCTTAATCCAAATAACTGATAAAACATTTTATTAAACTTGAGGAATGTGTCTGAGACACGTTGCTGATAAGTCATAGTGCAATTCACACCAACACCATGAAGTGAAACAGTTATCAAATCAAATAGCTGTTTTCTGTTTAATTTAACTTTTAAAAGGATTAAATATCATTAATCATATTTTCTTTTTCAGGTGGAGAAGTGGTGCACTTGTCTGAGATTGTGCAGATGTGGAGGGAGAAAAACGACGATTACTCCTCTCGCCTCATCGTCGTGCTCGACACAGAGAACTCGCTGCCGTGGGTGAAGGAGGTGCGCAAAGTGGAGGGGGTTTATGTAGCAGTACAAGGGGCCATACTGGTGAACTCGATGGACATAGAGCTCCAGAACCTACCTCAGATTGGACATTTCACCGCCGAGTGGGTGGAGTTTAACTGCAACCTCGACAGCAACGTGAGCTGGGCTGAGCTCGACCGCACCGTCAAGGCAACCTATGGCATCTCCAGCCACTGGGGGGACTACAAGCTGCACCTGCCTACAGGAAGCGACGTCAATAAGCACTGGAGGCAGAATTTTCCACGCTGGACTTATCCTGTGGTGCAACTGGCGCACTGGAGCGTCTCTCTGGACCTGTTCTGGATTTGCAGCATGTGTATGTGCTTCCTTCGCAGGCTCAAGTTGAGGTGGTTTCCTCCCACAGTGCTCGACACCGGCCAGGGCTTCAAACTGGTCAGGTCGTAAGAACAGACAGAGCATATGCAAGTCTCACTGTTAGGGGTAGACCTTAGCGATTATTAGCACTCAAATGTGACATGGATCTAATGAGCCCAAGCAATAACAGTTTGTAGTTTGAGAAGGATTTGCTCAAGTCAGAGAGCGTGTGCACGTGTTTCCACAGAGGAAATTGTAAAAGTTTTAAAGCAAAACCAGAAGCACTGCAATGCAAGACACTAACAGCGCATGATTTCATATTCAACTAATTATACTAATCTTTGTTTTTGTTTTTGTTTTTTTACACCATTTGACGTACTCGCTCAGGGACAGGGATTCATCCCTAAAGTAAAACTCGGAGTGTTTGTTAAACAATGTCTTTATGCTCAAAGCTTTTCACGTTCCCTGTTACCTGCTAACTCGAGTACAACTAGAGCTCGATGAAATTCAACGACATTCGTTTTAGGTTACAGGTCTCAATGGTCAGAATTTACGATCAGATTTATTTACGATGATCTATTTATATTGATGTATTTTTTCGGAAAAATTAATATTTGACTTAAAAGCATTTTGTCCTTTTGTAAATTTTGATATTTATTCTTTACCTCATAGGCAATTTGAGCTTTAAGGGGAATTCAGGAACACTGTGCTTTTGCATTAATACAATCTGAGCTGTTGGTCCACAGGGATGATCACAAGGTTATTTAATGACCTAATGTTTGCAAAAGGAAAAAATATATTTAGACCTTAGCTAGACTAAATACGTCTAGTATAATAACTGGCCTATCATAACTTGTTGCTTTTAACAAAAGGGTTTTTTGTTTGTTTTTGTTTTTCTGTTTTCAAATAAGTGCCTTATTATGGCTGCGACTCTTCACTAACAAGCCAGTCATTATCTGCAATTGACCTGTTTATATAAAAGAGTGATGTAAAAAAAAAAAAATCAGATTACCTCAGAGACGTGTGAGGCTAATGAACAAAAGCTGATAACCAATAAAGTTGTAAATTTGTTTTTTTTGTTGTTGTTGTTGTTTTTTTATAACAGTGACATGACACGCATGAAATAAACACTTCCTTCCCTGGAATTTGTCTTTACAGCATTTGTGTGTCCGGATTAATCTTTTTAATTAATTCTAATCCTAAACATAGGAAATGTTTAGTTAGTAGTTATGGTTATTTACAGTATGTTTCATTCAGCAAAAACCTTTTCCTGACTGCGGGTTTGATCCTGTTCCTCGGTGCCATGGACAAAACAGTGTAAATATGTACTTTTTATTCTTTACATCACCAGATCAGTTCTGTGTTTACTCTAAAACACAAAATCGAACTTTTTATTTATAGATTCATTTGTAAAACTAATAAAAAAATGTGTCCTCGTGTATATTATTATTATTATTATTATTATTATGTATTTTTAAGGCATATGAGTACTTAATTGAATTAATTAGCAGATACATTCGATCAGATGTTGGATGCTGTGTTTCATGGAGCTTTAAGGTTTATTTCAAATTGCAGACCTCTCACACATCATTGTACACTTTACTCCAAAGTGAATTTGCCTTCTCTGTCAAATCGCCGGCTTACTCACCTTTATATTTTTATATATATAAGGGTATTATAGGCAGGCTGCCAGGCTACATATCTGAATTTCTTTTTTTTGTACAGAGTACTTCTGGTTTACGGTCCCAGAAAATTATTTCATTAAATGTTCCTCAAGCTAGGACAGAGCTTTTTAAAAAGGCTTTTATGTTTTTTGCACCTTCAACTTGGAATGAACTACAGAAATCACTAAAGCTACAGAGTCTAATTTCCTTAAATGATTTTAAACATTATGTTAAATCTATAGAACATGAGTCCATTCACACTTGCAAATGTTTTAATTAATGACACTTTTATTTAAATTGAAATGCACTTGAGTTGTCTTTTGTCTTTTTGTTTGTTTTGTGATTGTGTGATTTAATTTGTTCTGCTATTTTGGCCAGGTCTCTCTTGAAAAAGAGATTCTATATCTCAATGAGACTAATCTGGTTAAATAAAGGTTAAATAAATGAATAAAATATAGTCCTTTATAAATATTATGAATAATTACTGCTTTCTGCATGACAAGCAAGAAGTTTTTCAAGATCTAATAGTGTGAAAATGATCCAAATGATACAAAATGTTGAGGTAAATACAGACAAACCTTGTTTTGTGTCGTTAGTTCTAAGAATCATGACTTAAGTGCGGGCACGGTGGCTTAGTGGTTAGCACATTCGCCTCACACCTCCAGGGTAGTTCGATTCCCGCCTCTGCCTTGTGTGTGTGGAGTTTGCATGTTCTCACTGAGAACTCCCCGTGACCTGGGGTAGATCGGATAAGCAGTAGAAAATTAATGAATGAATGACTTAAGTAAAAAAAATTAAGCTCTGAAATTCAAACAAAGAAAATAAATAATATCATCATCTTATTATTTTCTTTTTTCTTCTTCTTCTTCTTATTCTTCTTCTTCTTATTATTATTATTATTATCATCATTATTTATTGAATATTTATTACAATTCATTTTCAGCTCTTTTCACTGTAACATTAGGAGAATAACTCATTTCCATGTGATTCAGGAACTGGTCCGTCACCTGAGCAGAATATTTGGTTATTTTTCTGTCCCTGTGTCCTGTTGATTTAAATATCTCAAATATTAAAAATGTTTTAAACAAAAATAACCTATCAAACTAACCCTAGAATCATGTAATTGAAGCTCAAAGTGTACATTTTATTTCATGCAGCCAAATGTTTAAAATAAAGATATTTATTAATAAACTCTATGTGAACGTTGATTAGGTCACACATACTGTGTGTTTAATGCTTGGATTTGTAGCTGTGGCATGGTAAATAATAATAAAATTTTAAAATATGAATAATAATTATAATAATAAATGTTAAGGATAATACAGCATTAACTGGGCCAGACGTGACCTTTTTCCAGCATGTAATTCTTTACATAAACACTATAAAAACTATATAAACCATTTTAATTATTGTTAAAAATAGAATTAAATAAAACATCAGAATAAAAATTAGTGTCTGCCACTTAGCATGTAGAGTTCTTAGTTCTTCTTTTCTTCTTATAGAAGAACTATTAATAGTTCATGACTTTCAGCATCCTACTGCTGCAGAGGAAACTGTTTTATTTCAATTGTTTTGGTTAAAGCCATAAATCTGTATATCCACAGTAAATAATTCATGGTGCTGCGCTGTTCATCAAAAGCTTCTTCGCAGTTGTAAAGCAGAAGGCAGCACGCAGACTCCAGAGTTCCTGTAGCAGACGGATGTTTTTCTTTTTTCATCAGCGAAGAGTCAGCGATGTGACAAGGGATATGAAAAATAGAGCCACTGATATGGAAATCTCACACGCTCCACCACAGTCTTTTGCATTTTCCTGTAATAAAGAACAAAGCAGTTCAGCAGGGGGTTCGAGTTGAGCTCTTAAACAAGGTCCTTAACCCTCTCTGCTCCAGGGGTGTCTTAACATAGCTAGCCCTGTGTTCTGATTCAAACTTCCTAACAAACTGGAATATAATTTCTCTGTGATGTAATATATATGTGACAAATAAATAAAGGCTTCTACTTATATAATCATACTGTACACTATCTATCACCTGACACCTGACTATCACTCCCATATGAAGGGTTTCTTTATAAATTCACCATAAAGTTGGTAGATCCCTTTTACTGGGATTAAAAAAAATGGAACTACTGGAACTACTCTGACCACAACACCACTGATCTCGTTTAGGATAAACTAGAAGTCCAACTGAACCCCAGACCTAATCACCTGACCTCACTAATGCTCTTGTGGCTAAATGATCTCAAATCCACACACAGATGTTCTAAACTCTCGTGAAAAAGCCTTTGCCACAGATTAGCCGTTATAGCAGCAAAGAAAAGACAAACTCTGGATTGGGAATCTCATGTGAGGGTCATGTGACATTAGTGTCTCTATGAAGAAATCAGTACACAGTTTATTCCTTAAAAAGAAAAACAGTTCAGCTTACATGAGGATGATACGCGTGACAGGACTTGGGACGTCTGCGGATCTTCTGTGATTTCATCCTGTTACATTTTACTGTTGAGTTATGTTTGAAGGAGTTAAAGGAAAAATCCACTGTATGTGACATCATAATATCATAAAATCATTATTTATAATCAACGTTATCTTCAGTTGTAACATATTATTAATCTTTTTAGTTTTCTTTTATTCGCAAGGATTATTTAACAGTTTCCTTTATTGCCCACAATCCCGTTTGACTAACTTCTCATGCATTGGCAGCAATAAAAACATAAAACATAAATACATAAAAACATGGAATCTAAGCTTAATGTGACAGTTAATATGTAAACTTAGGGTGATTTTCTTTCAGCTGTCAAGGTCAGTGGTCAGGGCACTGGTCAGAGAGCCTGCCACTGGAATGAATGCTCTCTAAAATAATCCCAAAACGCACGGAAAAAACAGGGAGCATGATGCTCACTATGTTCCTTTACTGTTCATTTTCTGAAGCCTCTAAGCTCAAAAAAAAACAAAAATCACAGACAAAAAAAATCACAGACACGTTTGCTTACTTTTTTTTTTTTTTACGTTGATGCTTCTTTTGAGCCTAACAATTCTACGATCCTGCTTGAGTATGGACCATGACAGAAATAGTCTTCCATGATGTACATTAAACAACATAAAAAAGATATCGTTTTATGTTTTACAACACATGTAACATCACATGTGGTTTGTCTTCTAACATATACTGTAGGCCTAGAGATTCAGCATCTTTAACAGTCACACTCGTTTACCGTCTAGGGAGTTCGGGACCTGATTGAGATGCAGCCTAAGATTCTGGAGGTCTTAAAGAGACGGAGCAGGATATATTTGACTTCTTTTGGAGTGAGGGTGAGGGGGGCGTAATGGCGTGAGCAGTCACAGTCGGCTTGCACCACCAACATCACCAGGTTACTGTTCACAACCTGCTGGAGCACAAACATCCTGCAACACAACATCATCAGCCGCTCAATTTATGTTAGGAATAAAACACAGGATGTGCTGCTCAGGGAAAATCCTCCATGACAGGGTGGTGTGATGAAGTGTGACTTGAACTGATTCATTTCCTATAACAGCACATCCTGAAGTGTTTTTTCAATGGAGCAACACTTACTGTTACTGTTACCATCACTGGAGACTCCTTCGTTAAATGTGAAATAAACATATCTACATCCACATCGATCTGAGGTATTTTTGTGTTAAACAGTGACACTTTTTTATTGATTCATTATTAATCTTTTTTGTTTGTGAATTCATTTTGTTTACAGGTCACTGCAAATGTGCTGTTGCTATGGAAACAATAATGTTCTGCCAGCTGTTATTACAAAAAATAAATCAGCATCTTCTGACCAATCAGATTTAAGAATTCTACAGTCCACTTATGCTATAATAATTAATACAGTGTGAGAAATGAATTTATATGTCATGGTACTGTATTAAAATATGATTAAAAGTGCATGATTTTAGTCTAATGGTTTCCAAATTAGTATTTACTAGCTAATCCAAAACACTGATCTTTTATTTTTTATTTATTTAATTTAACCAAGAACTTCCTTGGAGAGTAAATCTCTTTTTCTGATCTGTATTTTATGCCTTGGGAGTGTTGTTCAAAAACCAGGAATAACCAAAGGCCGACAGAGCTTCATTCAGGGCTGAGGTGATTTCACCGACTCACTTTTGACAACGACCACACTTAATGATGCTGTTGGTCTCCCTGATGGAGGTGTCGTATATGAATCCGGGATATTCGGTGTTACAGGGCACCATGGATTCGACCTTCTTCTGTTTGTGTGCTGTGAGACACACAGGAAGGTCAGTATGTGATCGGTTAACAACACAATATTTCTGATCATATAGAAAACACTGGTGGCTTCCTGGTTACTTAATGTTTGTTTAAATGACATGATATTGTGCTGTCCTACATTTTTCTAATACGTATTGTACGGATCACAGTTATGGAGCATTCGACTGATCTGACTCATCTATTAAGGACAGACGAACGAGTAGGATATAAAGGATTCGTGCAGGAGCATGCTCAAAATACACACAGACAAGCATGTACATGTATGATTAGTGATGCAAGACATTTAGTAAGAAAACACTTACTAGTGTGGTATCCAGACTTGGCTGTGAGACAGTGAGGGACAGACAAAAGGACATGGAACAGCAGACAACAGGGGTACAGGCACAATACGGGAGTGATGATGGTAACATGCAGAAATGATTAGAAATGAAACAGATGTGAGGTTGATAAAAACAGTGTGACGGGGTTACAGATGCAGTCCAACACACTGGTGATGAGTATGCAAGCTGAGGAGGACGAGCGAGGTCAAACACGTGCTGTCCTGGATGTACTGGATCCTTTCTTAGAAGGCGTTTAAACATCAGGCTTCCATGAATCATCATACAGGTCAACACTTTAGGTCTTAAAATATCAATTCAATATTTAACAATATCCCTGAATCTGCTAAGATAAAAGAAGATATTGAGCATTTCAGTCTCCATGGTAACAATTGGATATTCAATAATTGTTTGCGTCTGCTACTGTGCAATATGTTACAATTTAGATTTTTATGGAAACAATTCAATATTTGACGATATCACTGAACATACTATTATACAATACAATCTTTTTATCTCTGTATTTAAGATGTTTATGTTCATCTTTGAATGTCTTTGTCATGTCCCACTACAAAGCAGGGCTTAATATGAAGCTCATATGAAAGTAGACACTCAGAGATTTATGAATTATTAGCTTTTCATAAGCATTCTGTTATTAACTAGACTTTTATGCTTAAAGTAAAGAAAATTGTTTAGTTTTTTTACACAAAAATCTAATATTAAACCCATTTCTCCTCTCAGACGCCCTAAGTGCTTTATTATAAGCAGCTAAAATAAGGTAAAACAGATGTCTCACACTAAAAGCCAGAAAAAAAATCATTTTAAGTCAGACTTACAGACAGAAAATAATTAATTTCTTTGTACTGAATGTCCGATAAGTCGATTTCCGTTCCACTGACGCAATAAAAATCCAGTGTACTGTTACAGTTGAACAATATTCTTCTAATCTCAGCACCAACACTGTACAAAATATGATATGATAACACCCCATAGATCGTTCAAACATACCGTCTACCAGAGAGTCATTATGCCACAGCCCACAGATATTGAACTCCAAAAGAAATCTGAAAGCAGTGAATGCAAAGTTTAAACAGAATAAAAAGTTTTCAAACAGATTCCTGATACAAGAGATAAAAAAGAGCACAACAAGAAACCTTACAGCATGAGGTTGGAGAAAAGCCACTTGACTGCTGCCAACAGGCTGTGGAAAGGCTGCAAAGGGTTAAAGCAGAGAGACGTCAATCGCAGTGATTGTTTCTAGGTGTAAATATTGTGTTTATATAAGTCTTATGTTGGTATCAGTTATATCAGTACTGCTATAGATTTTCTCATCCTGACTAAGACATCTTCACGACAATGTCAATATGACAGTCGGGTTTGTTAGGAGCAGCCATGTGCTAAGAGAAAAATCTACAGGAGTCTTTAGAGAGATGTACACTGAGCAGAGGTCGAGCTGCACTGGCATGATGATGGTTGTTCTTGCACATGGCCTGGTAGTCGTACAAAGTCACCCTGTAATAGGAACAGACGGATCATTTGTTACAAGAAGGTGACTTGTAGGGAGATAGAGAGTTCACAACATATCAGCAGTTGACGATATTAGCGACTCGTAGAGCTTTTGTGTGATACTGAGCACAGAAATACTGACAGACTACTGTGCATCATATACAGTGACATGATTTAAATATTAATACCAGAGCAGGGTTGAATTCTACAATATGATTTTCTTTTATTTTCTGTATCAATTCAAATTCATTCGAATTGTATAGTACGTTTAAGAACTTACACACGCACACATTTATATACAGTCCAAAAAATGTTCATTACGGTTATACACCAGTTCCTTATCCTTTTTTTAAAAATTTTTTTTAATAATACTCAGTGTATAATAATGTAGAATTTCTAACAGCATTTCTAACCATGATTGCTGTAAGTCAAATCGCAGGTTTATATTAATGTATTCCTTCTTAATATAATGTTGAAGTTTCTATAGCAACAGCTCTTTCATGGGAATTTGGATGGTGTACTATCAGTATAACGTGATGATAAAAAGATTTAAAAATCTGTCCTTATTTTAACCAAAAGTGTGGAATTGTTGACATGGTGAGGTTTTCTGAACGGAGAACCCGGATTACATGTTTATGGAAGGAGTCTCCAGTGTCAGTGCTTTTGTTAATAAGTTTTCCATCATGTTAAGGTCACGAATTATCATATAAGTAATTACTGGTATTAGCTTGTCTCGTGAAAGATCCGATTATAAATAATTCATTGTGAATTTGGGCTAATTGATGTGGTACGATGAACCATGATAAAACAACATCTTGTTATAAAATAATCAAATTTATAGGAAATTTACTTCGCTATAACATTCCCTGCTGTGTTTATCGTCTTTTCTTGAGTTACCTTTTAAACAAGCCTGATTTGAGGAGCTGAGCCATCACAGATCCGTCGATTTCCCCAAAGAATCTTCCAACCTGTGTGAGACATATCTATGTATTAGTCTGGGAATTTCTCTATATAAATATTAAAGCATCCTTTAAAATGTTTGTCTTTCTGACACTTCTTTACTTTGATTATAGAGGGATTATGTGATGAGAGATTATCTACTTAGTGAAAAAATAAATAGATAGATAGATAGATAGATAGATAGATAGATAGATAGATAGATAGATAGATAGATAGATAGATAGATAGATAGATAGATAGATAGATAAATAAAACTTGCTCTTTTTAAACAGGTCAGACAGATTAATTTTACACACACAATTACATTTCTGGCATTTAGCAGAAATTTATATAATTTAATGGGCTCAGGGACCCAGCAGTGGCGCCTTGGTGGACCAGGGATTCAAACTCATGTCCTTCCGATCATTAGTCAAGGCTAGGCTACCACACACACACACACACACACACACACACACACATTTAGTACAGAATTCCCACGATAAGCGTCCACTATTATTACAGCATATACAGTGTTTTGCATAAATATTCACCCCCCCGGAACTTTTCCACACCATGTAGTGTTACAACCTGGAATTGAATTGTCATGAATATAAACTAGCATTAAACTATTAAATATGCTTCTGGATACAGTATGCAAATGATACAAAACGCCCGAAGCTTTTATACTCACGTCACTTCTCTCCTTAGAGATCACAACGAACCCATTGTTGTCCACCAGGTAACAGTTAATATCCTGTGACAATGAAAAGCAACAATATCGTGGTTCATGTATTATTATTCATTTTTATATAATTGTCTAAGTCTATTTTTTTTCACAGCCATAAATTAAATAAATAAATGGCTCAAGAGAAAGATTCAGAAATGTTCATTTATTTGCTCAATTTAAGTCCTTGTCAGAGAACAAGTGCCTCCACGGAGTGGAAAATCAAACCCAAATGCAGATATGGCAGGAAACAGAGGTTTATTAAAAGAAACTAGACAGATAAAACACAGGGAAACATGAGGGAAGAAAAAAAAGCTAAGCAAAACTACAAAATAAACAAGATACAACAAAACAAAAAAAAAAACAAGAGCATAAAACAGAGAACAAATCCAAGAAACTGGAGGCATGCGATGACAAGGAAACAGCAAAAAACAGACGCAAGACCACAGGATAAAATAGGGAAGGTAATAGGGATGACATGAGGAACAGGTGTGCAGAGGTGGGAAAGGGTCATGTATAGGGCAAGGCAAACACATGTGGAATTTAAATAAATATCTAGCTAAATGTAATTGCACTTCAGTAAGTAGGTCATGAAGCATGTCAGGGATGTGCTCTTATAAGACAATTCTCAACATTAGGGAGGTGTGACATGGCCCTAGGTCAAGCAGTCACTGTTCTCACCACAGAAATGATTATTTTCCCATAACAGCACACACACTGAAGTGTTTAGTCCTCTTACACCACAGCAATTTGCCAATTTTTTTCAAACCCTCTGACCAATCAGCACCAAGAATTCAACAGCACTTTGGTATAACTGCAAATAATCCTCACCCACTAAAGCCAACTGTGCACACAAACATATAATGCAGTAAAGCATAAAAAAATACTCACAATGCTTTCACAGCTGAGGGGACACAACCCATCCACATTACTGCACTACAGCCAGGAAGAAGCAAAAAAGGACAGTGATATCCTACTGTATAAGTAAAAGAATATATCCTAAAGTGCGTATGCTTAATGACCTGGAATATGTTCTACATACATATAGAACTGTATATATACTGAAATTCTGTGAACGTTTGCAATATTGTTTGTCTTTTTCATGTATACTTACATCCGTGTCATTTGCCTGTGCAGAAGGAAAACAGAGAGCGAGGATAAAGAAGAATACAGATGTGACATGATGAAGAATTTGCTGTTGTGTATCTAATCTGATGTAAAAAGGACTAATGTGTAATAAATGACACACAGAAACATCCCAGTGCGCCAAGTTAAACTTCATTTACACTCCAGACAGGAATCATGGAGCTCTGATGTGGCATCAATAATTCAGAAGGTTCATCTACATCATTTACCTGTTTAGCCGTGGCCAAGAATCTTCTTTCGAGTAGATCTATTGACAATTGGACTCCAATTGCTAAATGCAGGATCAGAAATGAAACTGAGTGAGTGAAACTTCATCATCAGGCTATAAATGTAACATGTTAGTAAACTTTATATAAATATATTAATAAAATTCTAATTCATTGTAATTCAAGCCACACACACACACACACACACACACACACACATAATGTATATAACACACATATATATAATATATATAATGAAAAGCAGCAAGAAGCCTGTAGAAGTTTTAATGTTAAAGCCAACCGCTATCTCTCTCTTAACAATCTTCTCTCTCTCTCTCTCTCTCTCTCTCTCTCTCTCTCTCTCTCTCTCTCTCTCTCTCTCTCTCTCTCTCTCTCTCTCTCTCTCTTACTCAAAATTGCATTAATAAATAGACTGGAACAGGCTGGTCTAACACACTGATGTATGATGGGACACAGGAAAACCCATTAGAGTGAATACACTGCAACGTTTTGCCTTTCCTCTAATCTGAGACTTGTGCAACTAATCTGCAACTCTTTAGACGCCTCGATTCCTTGCGACTGCCGAGAGAAGGTAAGTTTCACAACATTTTATTATTTGGCATTTGTCACTGTGATAATTTTTAACTATATACTATACTATTCTGATTTCTTCATTGGGTTAAACAGATTTGCCTTAACTAGATGATAAAATACTTTATTAAAATGAGTAAGACTTAAATAGTTTTTCTGAATTCCTACAGTATGTTTGTGATGCTGTCTATATTTGGAGCTGGACTGTTTTTTTTTTTGTTGTTGTTGTTGTTTTTTTGTTTTTTGGGTGGGGGGAGATCAAGTGGAAAATGATAAAGGAACAAAGGATAATAAAAAAAATGAAAAGCAAGTACTTGTAATTTGTTGTAGTTTTAGTGTAAAATCCAGCTAGACCCATAGAGAATGTGAACAAGACCATTACAAAGCCTTAACAAAATGCAGTAGCCCTGAAGCACAGGCTTGAAAGGTAGAGGACATTAATAAATAAAATTCATACTATTTCGTCTTTATTGAAAAGGTAACAAAAGAAACTCTTGGTGCCTCTGGGGTGCTTTTAGATAAAGTAGGCTATGACACACACACACACACACACACACACACACACACACACACACACACACACACACACACACACACATACACACACACACACACACACACACACACACACACACACACACACACACACACACACACACACACACACACACACAAACACACAAACACACATAGACACACACAAAAAGTATAAAAGTATCTTATTCATAATGTAGGCTGCCCTTTTAGAGTCAAAGTCATCATCAAGACATTACATCAGTGACAACTAACAGGACTGAAAAAATTATATGGATATATATTTAGACTACATGGAATATAAAATAACAGAGACAATGCTGTTTTGTAATCATTTGGGTCAATTTTAGTGCCCAAAAGCTTTGAAATTAATTACAATTAATACGTGACGATGAGAAAAAGGTGTCTCAGGTAAATGTAAACTCTTTCATTTGAAAAACTGGATATTAAACATATATTTAAAAATGTTCTTTGCTGAAATGGCTACATTCGTTTATTATTCATCTAAAATCATGTAACTTGGTTATTTTACAGAAACCTTCATGGATATTATAAGGATACACAAGTCAAGTCTAAGCACCAAGATGAATGTCATGGGTAAATACTGCTCATTTAGTTTATACTGTTTACAGAGAAAGCGTTTAAAAATGTCCAAATTAGCACTCAAATTTTGACCACATCATCTTAATCGATTATACACTTATATAATGCGAATATAGATTTATACACATATTTTTTTACTCTTGTTGAAACAAAAAAACTAGTCATATGTATAAATACACAGAATGGTATGGGCTGAGATCAATCTATCATGGACTGTACAGTATATTCACGCAGCCTGTTGCTGACTTATGGAAACACTCCTTAAATTTTTCTCTGTGTTAAATAAACCCATTTCAATGATCCTTATTGCATGACTGAGAAGGCGCACAAGAAATACAATAGCAGGTGTAATAAACATGACCAACCTGGGACACTTTCTCGATCTCAAGCTTTGTTTTTGTAACAAAAAGGAAATGTACCAAGCAAAATTATCCGATGAGAGTACAATTTACAGAACTGTTTTCGAAAGTGTTTTAAATGATGCCTCACTTCAAGTGCAGTTTTTTATGTTTACTATTCAAAATTCAGAATTGTCTTTGCTACTATAATACTTTAGACTTAAAGCGGCTGACTTAAAAATAGCAGTGGCAGTAGCATCACTATAAGTTCAAACATATGCCATGGTAACTGCATAAAGTCCTATAAACTCCTGGCTTTATTATTTATGCACTTTAAATGACAGTGACAGTTACAGTGAAACTGAGAGCATGTACTTTTTAAGCCCTGCAAGGTTTTGATTTACAATTTTTTCCCAATATTTCTCCTTTCCTGTAGTTCCTGCAGTACTGTTGACCCTTCTGAGTCTGACCAGTGAACTGGTAGGATGCCCATCAATCTGCACCTGTAACATCACCCACACTGACTGCAGCAGCAGCAGCAGCAGCAGTGATCTCCCTCTCTCCTTCGACTTCATTTCCAGCCTGATTACCTCTAACACCACTACCTTCAACCTCTCCAGAAATGGCATCATGCTAATAGATCCAGGGGCCTTTGCTAACCTTAGCAACCTTCTGCAACTGGATCTCTCCAGAAACCAGCTCCTCACACTCCACCCTTTCACCTTTTACCCGCTGAGCAGCCTGGAGTTTCTTGACCTTTCCAGCAACTTCCTGGAGGACCTCGCGGTAGATCTTTTCTCTGAGCTCAGCAACCTCAGAGAGCTCATCTTAAGGGACAACAGGTTAAAGAACGTAAACTCCAAACAGTTTCAGAGACTGACTGAACTCCAACATCTGGACCTTTCCTTGAACAGCCTGGTCTCTGTGTCTCTGGAACTTCTGGACGGACTACAGGGACTAGAGTGGCTCTCATTAGCTGGTAATAAGCTAAGAACTATTCCGAGAGCTGTAATGGAGCCGCTCACTTTGCTAAATCGCCTCCTGCTGGAAGGAAACCGGTGGAACTGCAGCTGCAGTCTAGTGCCATTCAGACATTGGGTGGAATGGATGTTATATAGAGGTGAGAGTGGACTTACCGAAAAAGTAATTAGATGCTCACTTTAATCACATTTTCATGGATGAAATGCTGATAAAAATAATCTTGTCTTAGCTTCCTACAATATTTTCCAGATAACAACTTTCATGCAGGTAAAAGCAAGCAGATATGAAGTTTGCAGAACAAAGACCATGAACATCCATGGCTGTATGATTTATTCACATCGTTCATTCATTCATTTTTAATAAGTACCGGGTCAGGGTCAAGCCAGTTTAAGTTTATATTATGCTATTAGTTTGTTTATAGAGTATTTTGGGAAATCAATTAAAATGATCAATTATGAAAATTCAGACCCTGAATTAAAATCCAGCTTGGGTTTAAACCCTAATACAAGTACAGAAAGTGATAGTGGCTTTATGTTACACCCTTACTCTCTGTGTGTCTGTACTGTAGGTGGCCATGTGGATTCCATCGAATGCTCTCTTCCTACAATCCTACAAGGCAGAGACCTCCGCATCATTCCCATGGACATGTTCAAACACTGTTCCCAGCCCCCTTCCTCAGACAGGAGGACGCCTCCTTCAGAGTGTCTCATCCTCTCCACTGACTCAACAGCAGCCTGTATGGAGCAGCGACCCAATGCTGTGAACCTGCGCTGGGCCACAACCACCTTGGTGCTAGCCAGGCTGGTGTGTGGCGTGGTGTGGCTGATGATGATTGTGGTGGCCATGTATGGCTGTGTCTATGCCATGCTGGCAGCCAAATATAAGCAGGAGAAGCTCAAGAGGACTCTGCTGCTCTGCCGGCTGCCACTGATGGAAGTGAAGGAGGCAGAGGTCAAGCAGGAGAAGGAGGAGGAGGATGAAAATGGCATGGATCCTGATTTTGAAGAAGGAGCAAAAGCTAAAGTGCATACAGAGTGTATAGTGTTGCCACCAGAAGCCTGTGTTTGAGAAGATATTTGTCACCTCTAATCATGAATATCTGTTATGATGATTCATTCAGTTGCTTAAGGCTTTTATTCAGAGAGACAAGATAAAAAAAATCCAAAGAGAAGTGGGTGAAGGTTATTGCATTTGCTCTAGAGCTCAAATGTGGGGGGTTTATGGAAAGTATCCTGTCCTTGGACTTAAACTTTTAACCTTCCACTTCCTACCTCAGAACCTCAATGACCGAGCGCCCATCATCAGCGTCATTGTTTATATTCCTTATTTTCCCAAAGAAACATCCTTTTAGTCTTTAGAGGGATAAAGAGCTTTCCCAGCCTCAGTTGAACTGTACTGTATATCACACCCTTTCCTTTCATAATAGTAGATGTATCAAAACATCATATTTTTAACCCTTTTTACATTGAATGTTAAGCTAATACTGTAACTTAAATTATATCAAACATACATTCAATTCCAGAAGTATTGACGGCCTTCATGAAAATGAAAAAAATAATCAGATAAATTACCCATAAGTGATTATGAGAGAAAATTTGAAATATTTTCTCCTTCTCTATTTAAGTTTTTAAATTTAAATTTTAAATCAATGTGCATTTCATTTACATAATAATTTGTGCTCATTTTCATGAAGGGTGTGTGTACTCCCTTTAGGATGAAATAATAATAAACTAATCAAAACATATCTATTTAAGCATGCTGTCCAAATGAAATATCAAGAAGCTATAAGCGCAGAGGCTTTTTCCTGATACTGTACCTCCAGCCAGTGCTGTTTTCTTCCTCTCAGTCACCGTCACAGCAGTCACAGCTATCATTATGTTCTTATCTGTAGGACAGAACACATTAGTCATCCCTTATAGGTCCCACAGCTCAAATCTATTGATTAAAATGTTGATTTTATACTGTGTACAGGATAAATTCATATTCATAGTGATAAAAATGATTATAATCTAGTATCATTGACTGTATTAAATTAAATTCAGCATCACATGTTAATGATCCAGCACCTTTATTGATATCATCAACGGGTACGTAGTAATAAAACTGTCCCGGTTTGTTCTCAGCTGCCAGGCGGTACCAGATAGGGTGATGATCCATGGTGAAAAGATTCTCCTTGTCCGCTGGGGTTAGAAAGTTCCTTTTTTTTTCATAAGAAAGACGGTGAAAATATGATTGGGCAGGTGTGCAGGTACAGTAATGAAAATATTTTGTACAATTCCACCCACAGTGTTTCCCCAGTTTAGTCACATGCATATTCCTAACCCCAACCAGCTCTCTACTATACTCTACTATAACGGCAACCAATCAGAGAAAGGCTAACAATGGCTTCACTGCCATCACAGGGCAATGTGTAAATATGAGCTGACAGAAATGCCTGTGATTGGTTAGTGTTACTGTGATTGCCTTCCCTTCCAGTCAGAAAGCATGCCCAGTGTTGCTCCCTTGGCTCCCGGGCACACGTGGCTGTAGGATTTTATGCTTTTACAGTTTACTCACTTTCCCTTCCGTTGCTCATTGCCTGTGTATCTAGTGACACGCATGAGGCCTGAGTGTGTTCCCAAGAAGGCTGTCTCAACTCCATCCTCCACGCTGCAAGGCACAAGTAAAGGACAGAGGAAGCAAAAAAATAAACTTATAACCCTAATCATAAAAAACAAAAATAATACTGATTATATATTACATTTTTATATATTATTTGGTATTTTTTAGTAAACAAAAACATCACTACTGAAACTACTACATATACTACTACTACTACTACTACTAATCATCATCATCATCATCATCATCATCATTAAAGTTTTTCTTCTTCTTCTTTTTGTTGTTCTTCTTATTAAATCCTACTGCATTTCAATAATTGCCCAGAGTCGACCCTTTAACCTTTCCATGGAATAACAGACTTAAAGACTGCACATTTGAAGGTAAAAAGACTTAGACTTCAGGTTTGGACTTGACTGGTTCTTGACATTTGCCTTGGACTTGTGTAAGTGCCCTGACTACAACAGTGATGAATTACACCTTGCCTCTGATGTTTTCACTATAAGGTTTAGACAGCTCACAAACAATGCTAAGCTGATCTCACCCATCATCACTCAACATCAGTGCAGTCCAGTAGGCTTCCAGTGGAGCCGTGACCACTCCGTCAAACAGGGTTTGCTGCAGAAGAACCTCATCACCTGCAGAGGAAAATCACATATATCAAATCAAGGAGAAACATCTGACCTGTTCTGAAGGTTTTAAATGATCTTTGTGCTCTTTGTGCTCAGACATTTACTCACATTCAAGTTCAGGCTCTTTCCCGGTCAGGTATCGGACAACAGCCTGAATCTGAGTGAGTTTACGATGTTGGGGGTCAATATCTGTCTCACAGTAGGTCCTAATTTACAAAACCATACATGTCATTACCATCAAAATGCAAAACTATAATAACACACGCAAAGCATATGTGCATATTCACTAAGAGAAAATGGAATTGATATGAAATTGGAGCACAGAAGCCTTTATTATCATCATATATACATTACAGCATGTTGTAATTCTTTTCTTCACATATCCCAATTGAAGAGGTTGGGGTCGGAGCGCAGGGGCAGTTATGATACAGTGCCCCTGGAGAGATAAGGGCCTTGTTCAGTTGCCCAATGGTGGAAGCTTGGCAGTGCTGGGGCTTGAACCCCAATCTTTGATCAACAACCCAGAGCCTTAACCACTTGAGCCAGCCCACCACTAATCTTGTGTCCCACTAGTTTTACACTGGAAGACAAAACCTAGAAAAATCTATCACTTTTCACATAAGTGCTGAAGTTCATCCTCACCACTCATTGGCTATGGTAAGGTCTGGCTGCTGAAGGTCATGAAGGCCTGTGGAGAAAATACAATTTTACTCATCCATGAATAAGGTTCAACAAAAGAACAATTATCAGAGAAGCGTAGTGTTCACACACATATTTATATAAAAAATAAAGTCTTATGAAAGTCTTAAAAGATCTTTTAACTGTTTTATAAAACCTACCCTCTTCAATAGAAACATTCCCATAGAACATGTACTGGCCATAGCCCTGCGTTAACACCATCCCAAAACTGAAAGCATAAGACACACATGAAACACAAGCTTATATGTGTATTATATAATAGTTAAGTCATGGTTATATATCCTTACAAAATGAATGAAACCACTTGACACACCTAATGCATTTCAAAAATGTTACTTCATTATCACAATTACCAAAAAATGCTAATATACATATAGTAGACGTTAAAATATCTGAATACAGTTGTGGATATTTATGTCACTTTCCTCTCTGTTCCAATGTTCCTACTATAAGTAATTGAATTTGGTGAATGATGAAAGCAACAGAATATATTTTCATATATATATTTTCATATATTTTATATAGTTTCTACTTTTTATTTATATAATTTATACTTTTTATTTATCTACCTCCTTTTGGTTTTATTTTTTATCCTTAATTCCATTCCTTTTTATGCTTATGCTTGAATACCGGACAGACATAAAAAGCATTTCACTGCATGTCGTACGCTGTATGTATGTGTATGTGACAAATAAAATTTGATTTGATTTGATTTGAATAGCAAACGGGATAAAATCTTTTGCAATCGAATGAACAGAAATTTTCAGAAGTCTAAAATATCTCACCTAAACGGTGTATCTTTGATGGTTGTGTAGAAATATTCGTTTTTGAGAAACAATGGCCTTTTCTGTTCATAACAAAAAAGAATAATAAATGCAGGCAGAATTATGAAGATGTATAATTCATTGTTGATTTATTTCAAATCATTTATACAGCAGCACTGATTAACTCTTAAAACTGATTGGACTATAACAGCTGATCTGATAGACAGATAAAGCACGGGTTTATATTAATACACTCAGTGCAATTTTTTAGTAAAACCTAACCGTTTTTACTAACAGTAACACTGCTTCCCGTCATGACGTATCACATCAACGCACTGTTGATTATTTTCCCATAAAAGCACAACCCCAAATGTACTATATTTCACTTATGTTCTTTTGCAGAACATACAGTAAACTGTGTTTTACATTCATCCTTCAAAAATACTGAAAATTATTTATTCCTCATACAGAGAAATTTGCTGTTAATCAGTTTATCACGACAGGACTTGATTAGTAATCCATTATACTGTACATGCACAACTGACTTAACAGACATTTAGGATACCATAAGCCTAAAAAGACATTATAGAAACCCAGAGTCCTGTACTGTAAAATACACACTCACCCCTTTGTCCACTGTGGCTCTTACATCTAGCATTAACGTACCCGTCTCACCTTTCACCATGGATGTTCTCAACTGTTTGGATGAGAAACAGATAAGATTAAATGCCGAGATGTTCAGTTTCCGTGACTGTGTGTAGACTTCATGTCATGTTTAGAGAAACCGCCACCAAAACCTTCTTGTGATCATTTGTTTTCAATGGGCACAATTCAAGCGTGTTAATAAGTGCAAATCTCACTGTGTCATTACTGTCTTCCCATTCTGCCTCGGTCAGATCCACACTGTTGTAGTTTGGTTTGGGTTTCAGTTTCTTTCCATCTTTATACTGTAAGGAACAAGAACAAAAGCAGAATATTAAAGCCTAATAACAAAAGCACATTTAGGTAACATTTACTAAGATCTTCAACCAGAGAAAGAAATTCAAGTAACAGAAAACTACAACCAGATATGTACTCACTAGAGGCCTTAAATTCGGGTGTGCCAGAATGTAGCCGTTGTTAGTAATGAGGAAAGCATAGCCATGAGCGCCCAGCTGTGAGAAACACACTCAGTTATCCCGGGACTGTTCGTACTTCCAAGAACAATGTGCATTTATGTCAAGGTTGTACCTTGTATCGAGGAGCAAGCATCATGACCTCCACTAAGGGAATATCAGTGCCCACTACTCCCAGCAGAATGCCATGTGACAGTGTCTCTTTCTTCTTACTGAACACTGGCATCGCCACAGTGGTCATCAGGAGCAGACTCTGAGCCATGCTGTTAAAGAGCTTTGAGAGAAAAAGGATGAGAAACAATCAGCTTCCACTGGGCCACTGCAGTGACCAGCTCATGCTTTTGCAATTAGAAAAATATAACAGCAGATGGCGCTGTAAAACCAAAGTACAAGGCAGGCTAAATCAAATCTAAAGGGTATTAAAGAGAGACTGCAACTCTTCTAATCTACTAAACCCCTTTACCTCTTTAGTGTTAGGAAGCTGGATGAGAATGAAGATGGAAGATGAAAAAAAAAGCACATCAGCTTTCAATAGAAGGGAAAAAGGACACAGTGCTTACAAACAGACAGATGTAATGATGAAATTATGATGTATATTCGATAGGGTATACTAGCAAAAAAGAAAAAGAAATCAGCAATAAAGTGTGTGCATAATATAAAAAAAGTGTATAAAAGTTTGTATTATAAAGTATTTAGCTTATGCGATAAAACAGTGTTTAAAAACAACAACACATAGACCGTATGTAGTTCTGAAAAAAATAAAGTTTATATCAAGATCATCATTTATTCATCTTGAGTAAGTGCTTATCCTGCTTAGAGGATCCGGAGACCATTCCAGGAACGCTAAGTATAATACACCGGGAGTACACACCTGGATCGTATAACTGTCTATCACATAGACATCATGTAGACAATAACACCTAAGGGGAATTTATAATATCCAATCCGCCATTTAAAACAATGCTCATAATCTGAGACCCTTCATACAGAGTTATTATATAATATCTCAATTAATTAAGATTTCGATAGTAAGGTTTTCAACAAGAAGTCATTGATTGAAAAAAGTGTTTATTTGTCACATGTACATTAATTCCTGTCTTTTCTTCACATATCCTAGTTAGGTTCAGAGCACAGAGTCAGACATGATACAGCAGCCCTGGAGCATAGAGCATTACAGGCATTGTTCAAGGGCCAAACAGTGACAATGTTGGGACTTGAACCCCCAACCTTCTAATCAGTAATCCAGAGACTAACTTGGAAGTCCTTTTATAACTTGTGCTACTGTGATACAACATTCACATAGGAAATACCAGATCCTCATTCACAGTTCAGTAGAACAGCATCTGTCCTTACCACGCTATCCATGTATGCCTCGGTCCAGATGATGTCATGATCATGATCGATGACCATGGGGCGACTCAGAACATGAAGGTACTCCATGACGTTCTCCTGCACATCAGCCAGCGTGTTAATGTGAGTGTAGTAACCTGCAGTCGGATCATAAACATTCCTCCGGTTTCAGACAAGATGTTCAGAGAATGTTTAAACTAAAGAGGCTTTAGTCACTAAATCAGATTTAATAAATTAACTCGTTTCATAATGTAACATCCACAAAAGCTTCTGAAGTCAAATTCACCCTTATTGTTACAGGCGATCCACTTCACATTTTCTGCAAATGTCATATCACGGCCGATGAGGTAGGTGAAGACTCGCACCTGTAACAAAATAAACAGTTCAGCTAAACAAGAAATGTAAGGTAATGCCATGATGGCATCTTTAAAATCTCTAATTTCTCTCATCTCTCTTTACTTGACAAATGACAATTACCTGTAAATTATCCTGTGCATGCTGATTAATGCTCAGTGACACAAAACTCAGTAATAAAATGCAGAAGAATCATGTTAACTTTCTGAAAGGAAACACTATATCTTTTACAGAGAGCATTTACGATTTCATCTAAAGATCTCTTAAGGCTTCTCCTGGGTTGTTTTAATTATGCTATCGGGTTTTTGAATTGGTGTAAAATTTATTTTTGGACAAAACCCAATTTGGAAAACCAAATGAGTTTCTGATGTTTTTGTGGATGGAACAGATTGTCTATTACTGTACCTTTCTCTCTGGCCAGTTGAACTCCTCGAACACAGACTGGAAGTCTTCCATGGCTCCATCTGTGATGAGCATGATGGCCTGATTGCACAAGCTTCCCTGCCCATTCGCTGTGGCCTAGCCAAGAGGAACAGTCACACAGTGTGTGTGTGTGTGTGTGTGTGTGTGTGTGTGTGTGTGTGTGTGTGTGTGTGTGTGTGTGTGTGTGTGTGTGTGTGTGTGTGTGTGTGTGTGTGTGTAAAAGAGAGAGAAAGTGTGTGCCTGAGACCAATGTCAATGTTAATATAACCATAAATGTTCAATACTGACCGTATTCAACACCCTAAAAGACTCCTTCATGGCCTTCTTAACTTTCCCTTCACCCTTTACTTGCAGGTCTTCAACAAGCAGCTTAAAATGCTGAATAAGTATTGAAACAAAAAATTCAAAATATTAAAAAATTTGCTTTCTGTTTTACTTTACATTTGTTTTAAAAACAATGTAAAATTTTCCTGCTCTCTCATCAAAATCTTTCTGTTTTCTGAGCATCCTTTTTTTATACAGCTTTTAGCTTAAGCCCATAGCTCTTCATGAAGAATAAAAGCATCTCTGTGGTGTTTAATGGTTACAAGACAACCCATTCAGAGTGCCGTGTCTTCCAGAGATTTCCAGAGAGGACCTGAGCAGATGCTCAGGTAATATCATTACCGGCTCTAGGTAATAACCCTGCAAGGCTTCATTTATCTTTGGCTGCAAGCAGCCATCTTGGCACTCTGACACACACCACCATAAAGCTCAAATTTACCTCTCGGTTGTCCAGATCCGCCTGCACGAGCGTGCCTTGGAAACAGGGCTCCACATACTGAACATAATCAGTGTACTGCAGGAGAAATCACACGGAATTAACAACTATGTGTTCTTTGATAGTTACGTTTCTTGACTGGATTACTGAAAAGCTTAGTCGACGTACCGCAATAATGTTAACAAAGTCGTTTTCCCCCAGAGTGTCCAGGATGGTGTTTATGGTGTGTTTGGCAATAGTGAGTTTCAGGCCCTTCATGCTGCCGCTGATATCCACCACTATGATGATGTCTTTCGGAGACGTAGCAGCCTGAATGTACCTGCGGCATTGAAGGACACCAATAATCACCCGTGCACTAAAACTATAAACAAGTCAGTTCAATTAAAAGTCAATTTCTGACTCATTTTCCTTGAAAAAATTAAGAGAAAAATCTTAACTATGCTAATCTAAATGTGTATTAAAAACATGGCAGTAACCTTATCATCTCTATATGTCTACAGAAATGAAAGATGACACACACAAATATAGACACAGCTTTAAAGCTATCATATACAGGAGTTGTTCACAAAGTGGGGTCTGGAGACCCACAATGTTCTTGAGTTTAGATTAGGAATAGAATTCTCTATGACTATGATAAATAATAAAATATATAATTGTACAGATTTACAGATCAGGGTGACGTTTGAGAACTTTTGCTATGGAGAAGGTTCTGTAAGAACTTAACCGCTTCTGTACAGGAGCATAAGCTCCGATAAAAAGTGTATAATGACTTGCTGCACGCTCAATATACACACTCAGCGATGTGTCACTTTTGCTGCATTCATTTATTTTCTGTAAAAGGTCAGAGTGACACAGCAGGAAGGTGTTCACACTAACGTTGTGAGTTTGAATTCTAAAGATGCCAGATATATCAGCAGACAGACGTTTAGGGAGTAAAACTGGCCAGGACATCTGGGTAGGAAGGGGAGACTTTAAGATTTAGACTCTTTCCTCTGTCAATCTTCTCTGTCATGTATGTGGAAAAGTGGGGAAAGCTTTTCTCTGTATGTTACACTGCCCTGTGATGCAGCATGGGCAGCAGTTTGACTGCAGATGGCTATCTTCCCATGTATCAGAGGAAGAATATATTTGCTTTGCCTTTCCCTACTGGTAGCTGTTACATGATAGATGACTGCATTCATAGTCTAACATTTATTGTACATTAACAGCATTTAGCAGACGCTTTTATTTTGACTTATATTAACTTAATTGAGCAGTTGAGGGTTAAGGGTTTTGTTCGCAGTAAGGATTTGAACTCACAATCTTCTGATCAAACAGGCAATATCTTAACCACCGAGTTCCCACCAACTGGCATGCAACCAAATTAAGAAGAATTTTTTATCTTACTCATTTTTTATAGTTTGAGAAATAAAATCAATATTAAAAAAATAATAATAATATTTGAAAAACAAACTAATGAACAAACAAAAATCAGAATCAGTGACACTTGTACTGTGCTGTACTATCAGGTACATAAACAGTCACATATGATACCCAGGTGAGTGTCATTGATCTGCCTATTGAGCTGCTAACTACTTAAAGATTGGAATAAAGTATTGGATTGGACTCAGGACCTCGCTGGATGAACTGCCAGTATTAAAAGCAGAAAACACGCAATTAAGCAGCTGTCACAACCTCGTTAAGGTCCAGAACAACACAACCAGACAAATCTGGTTTCATTCAACTGTGTGTAGCACCAGTATAGCTGTACTCACCAGTTTCTATTTCGGCAGTCAAATGCGACCACACCATTTGGGTCTGGAGTCCACTTGATACCTAACAGAGGAGAAAATGTATCACAGACTCTAATCTGGAGGGTATTTAAACTGAATGATATTTGACCCTTTAGTGTCTCAGGGTACCTGGATAGAGTCGGAAGAAACCGGTGGAGCTTCCAAAGAACTGCCAGGTGAGAGTCGGGTCTTTCTGGAAGTTACTGATGAAGACGTCGTTCAAAGCCTCGGACATGTAAACACCATTTAGAATGTCTGGATCTAATCTCCAAGAGACGGAGACAGTGAGGAAGTAATGTCCATTCACTGTACTTGTTCATTAATTTATTTCAAACAATGTCTTACCTTTGTTGTATACATTGGTGGGGACTTGTATGTTACTCATTAGTGTGTTAACTGGCAGATTGTTAAAATGCTCGTTCTTTTCCAGGGAAAACTCGCCACCAAGTTCGATGTAGTTGCCTTCCTCATCTATTGTATTTATCAGCAGGGAGTTGAAGTAGTCAAACTGTTTTAAAAAGGACAACAGAAATTTTACAGTGAAAACATCTGTTATTTACTTGTTGCCTGGTTCGCAGTTTTCCAATGTTCAATCTTATAATAATTCATTAAATAATTGTTGATTGTATGTAAAAATTGATTACATAAATATTGCAAATAATGGTTTACAGACAAATCCAAAATTACTGGCACTCTTTTAAGGATAGATAGATAGATAGATAGATAGATAGATAGATAGATAGATAGATAGATAGATAGATAGATAGATAGATAGATAGATAGATAGATAGATAGATAGATAGATAGATTTCATATAATTTTTCTATATGTGCTGTATAAAATATATCTTTGGAACTTATGCTGTCAACTTGAACTCACTTGTAAACTTGCATTAAACTCGTGATATAGGTCTGCATCCTCCACTGTATCTGCCAGTCTCTGGACAGAGATAACACAACAACAGATTTATTTAGCAGTTATATATAAACAAGCTGTTAGTCAGGAATGTAAATCCTCTCTGTCACCGAGGTCATTAAAGCACTAAAGCTGGACACTTTCAGTTGACCCAGATGACATGAAGTAGTAAATGTATGCATTACAACCACACAACTTTATTACAAATTTTCAAATTAAAGAAAAATAAATTACACACTAATACGTACTTGCAGCATTGGGGAAAGTTAATATGGGAACAAGAGGGAAGGTACTAGAAGTAAATTTCCCCTTATAAAGAATCCAGATAAGTGTCTTGTTGTGAATCTCTGATTACACACACAAATGGTACAGCTATTATTTAAACCACAATCTGTACACAACCCCGCAAAACAAACTCAAGTATAACTCAAATAAAATATCAAAGCGCAAAATTTTTAACAAGTTAATCTGAAAATGCAGCAAATCTAAAAATTACATACTATCTGTGTATTTATAATTGATACACATTGTATAAATCAGCAGTTTGAACTGTGACAACTAGCAATAGGCTTTGTTATTATCATGCTAGCAAACATTTCAGAGATTTGTTTCTAGCCTTAGCTCAGTATCCTGTCTGAGGCAGGTGACTTTTTTCTTTTCTGACTTTTCCTTGAAATGGTCATTTGTGTGATTGCAATTTTGTTTAAAGAACTCAGATCATTTTTTCCATCTTTGTTTTTCTATTTTTGCAAAAATTATCAACTAAGCTATACCAAGTTAACGTACTGACCTTAACCGACTTCATCTTGCTTCCCAGCATCTTCTCAATTTCATCTGAAAACTCCTGGGCCAATTCGTGTCCATCTACTTTCTCTATCCGGATAATGGGCTCCACATCTTTGAGTTTCTGGTGGCAGCAAAAGAATTGTTAGAAATAACAAGAATTTCTCAACAATTTGTCAAAAGTTTTGGCTCATGTTATTGAAGGCCAAATTATACTATGAAATCAGAAACATTGCCTTTATATGCTTAAGCACATAATTTACAGTATATGTGGTGTCTTAGGAAATTCTTCACATTTTGCACTATATAATGAAATATGTTTCTCCTTTGCATCTCTCACAAGCATTTATTACTAGCATTTTTTTTCTTAAATTACTTTTAATACTTGTAAAGTTTTATCAGAGATCATTTCTTCTGCTGGTGAAAGTGTGTAACAAAACCAATACTGTATGTAAGCAGATTGCAAGTGCATTTGTTACAGTACAATCGACCGACAAGATCTATCCATCTGTAGCTTAGGCAAATTATCTAAAAAATATTTTAGTGAATTAGTTGTACAGTTAGTACAAGTTGTGAACATGATTTTTAATTGTTTCGGCTATTTTTTAGAATTCAGTCACGGGGAAATTTGCTAGTGTTTTTTCAGACTTCCACACATGATTTCCATTTGTGTAAAGAGCTCATAATTTTAACAACATGATATTATTTACATTTAATATCTCTCAGAGGCTCAATAGCTACGTGCACTTATGACCATCAGCTCAAATTTTATTGCTGGTTGTTAAATAGATACATGGAAATGAATCCAAATGGACAGTATGCTTAGAGAATTTTGGTTCAATCGGTTCTTCAGCAAAACAAAAAGACAAGATCTCAGATCTCACTGTAATATGATTTACTTCATCTACAGATTAAATTTTTAATTATATCATTTGA
This sequence comes from Tachysurus fulvidraco, assembly GCF_022655615.1. NCBI lineage: Eukaryota > Metazoa > Chordata > Actinopteri > Siluriformes > Bagridae > Tachysurus > Tachysurus fulvidraco. The sequence goes on from NC_062534.1 coordinate 20,198,063, forward strand.
AGCAAATTAAAAGAATCAACAATTGAATGCATTCACATAAACATCTTTCCATGTTCTGTCTATTAGATTAGTAAATAAAAGGGAGTTTTATATATAATAGATGGTCATAGTTTAAGCTTGCACTCAGAAAATCCTCATACAGAGCACTGAGGTTAAAAGAAATCTGTTTCCACTGTGTGCCAGTCCACAGCAGGATCTCTGCAGACAATACCTGTACACAGAGCCAGAGCTGAACCACAGCTAAACTAGGTTTAGTCCACAGGGAATTATATTGGATGTGGTTGGATGTTGGATGAATGGTGCTATCCTTTAGCCCTATTAATGCATAACATTAATGACGTTTATGTCTGTTTGGCAGGATGTAAGTAAGGAGAGAGGGTGTATAATTTCATTAGTTCCTGCACTGATTACATTACAGTGATCTACTAATTTTTTTAGGCAAATATTAATAGTTTTTTATTCCAGTTTCAGAGGAAATGCAGATTGTGGGCTTCTGCTTAAAACATAATTAAGTGCATTCATTGTACATGCTTGTCATGGTACCATTTATACATAAATCACCACCCTGATTCCACATGGTGCAAAGAAAAAAAGAGAAAAAAAAACAGAAACAGTGACCTACTGAACACATTCGCTGTTTGTTGCAGCAGATGTTGCAACTGATGTAATGACATGACCTGAAACCAAGATGGTGTGAGTAGATGTCTAGCTCATTTACCTTCTGTAGAAGTGCAGAGCCTGAATATTTTACAGCCAATGCATTCAGCTGTTCTGAAATGCTGTCAGCCCATTTTTGAACCCTGGAGAGAAAAAAAAGGTGATTATTTAATACACCTGGTCAATGTGCCTGCTGGAGCATCATTAATTAAAGAATGATTTAATAAAATAAATAAATAAACACCATTATGACCTTATTTATGGAGTTAATAATGGATCTGAATTAAATTTTAACAATTTAAAATTTTGTCAAATTATATATATATATATTATTATACAAATTATATATAAATATATATTCTATGATAGCAGCAATGAAAGTAGTTCTGGCTACAAGGCAAATCGCAGGTTTATGTTAATGGGCTAATTCTATGTTACCATTTCTTCTATTGTAACAACACAGGGACTTGTGATTTATTTGTAATATATTTAACCATCCAATGCTCCTGTTATTTGTAATTAACAGGTTAAATCATACCTTTTGAATGCCCTTTCTTTGGATTATAAATAACATAAGATCTGGTTGTCCTAGTTCCCTTCAAAAGGAAGGCTGTGCCGCATGAAACCAGCTCTACCACATCTCCACAACTCATGTGTCTCAACAACACCCCTTTAATGCTCTGGATGGCATCTCTTTATTACACGTGACCGTAAGCATGAAACACATCAACAAATCATATACAACAGCAACACAGGAAGTGCTACAGTAAACCAAAAACTCACCAAGATCACCTGAAAAGAAACAGCTACTTATTGAAGATCACATGCTTGATGATGAGAGAGGGAGGAACATGGAGAGCTGGAGGATGTTCAAGTATCAGCCAAAATGACCCTAATGTTATGAGTATTTATATGATGTTAGACTGTTAAGGTGGCAGAGCATTAATATGACATTGTGTCCAATCAGCAGCATGTATACAGTATGATGCTCTATAAGGACCTAGCCTTAACATTTTGAGTTAACGTTGTGTTGATGGTGTGTTTCAGTGTTTACTATTGTATACTTGTTTTTTTTTTTCAAATTTCTGATTTGATTTTCAGTTTTGGTTTTATGTTTGTTTTGTATTTTTAAGCTTTGTATTTTTCTTTTTGGTTTTGTTGTGTTTTCTGCTTTGTATTTTTTTGTATTTGTCTGTGTTTTGATTTGCTCTTGCATGTTTTGCTTTGTTGTGTTTTCGGCTTTGTGTTTTTCTTGTATTGTTCTGTGTTGATTTGCTTCTCTTTTTTTTTTTTTTTGTTTCAACAAAATCTTAACCATGATCAACAAAAAAAATCAACAAATCTTACCCACGACTCTAAACACAGAGATTCTCAGGCTCATAAATAAAAAATTAAATTACACTACTTTGATGTACACCTACAAAAAAATAAAATGAAATGTCTGACCTGAAAGAGCCTTGAATTCTGAAAGAATCAAGGTCTTAAAACATCATTTAATCTAACGTGACTGATGAAGCATCTTCACTATACAGTATGTTGAAACTTCTGCACCTTCCTGTCACGTTTCCAGTCACCTTCACTCACTACATCTGATCTGTTGCTTGTGTGTCTTAGCAACATATTGAATGATGAAATTACAGCTTTCCCTTTATCCCTTAATGACCCAATCAAACAATAACAATGACAGGAAACAGTGGCCTACAGGAAGCAATTTAACAGAACAGAAAAGCAGAGCCATTATATTGGATTCCAGGAAATTTACTTCATGGTGTAATTGAGATTTATGTCTGTCTTGTAGCATGGCTATGATGGGAAAGAATCTGGTTTGGTTTTGTGAGGAAATCTTTTCCGGAAACGTTCTAATGACTGTAATAAGTCTGCTTTGTATAATTTATCTATTGGCTGGTATAAAATGGCTACCAAGGTAGAAGTATGAACAACCTGGGGCTGATTTCTTTGCCCAGACAGTAGATTCACAGAGCCAGTGAGTGACACTCGTGACAATTGGTGAAATGCCTGTAGATTTCTAACGCTTTGGATCTAGTTTATTTAGGACACATTCATCATCATGTCATCCTCAGTTGTTGAGAAAGCACACCTCAGTTTCAGTAGCCGGTTTAATAAACCTGAATAGGGTAGACATTCTCGGGCAATGATTTTCAAAATGTCTTTGGATCAAGAAACTAAGCAAACATTATCTAAAATACAACAAATTACATAAACCTTCAATTTATTCTCGTCGTGAGATATTTGAGAGAGCTTTTTCACCCTCAGTGGTTTCAAAATGATGCGTTACTGTTTCCTTTTAAGTCTCTCAGACAATATCATGATTATCAGTCACTGATTAAAAAAAGAAAGGATGAAAATATACATAAGGAAAGTATGTAGTGTTATGAGTGAGTATGACGTTCCTGTGTCCATATGGGAAACCATATGATCGTGTGTGTGCCAGATTGAGTGTCTGGCTGGTTTCCAGTAACATATTAACCAGGGCTACAATCAACAAGGCACCAGTGAGACTACCTGGAGATGTACATGTACATCAATCACACAAAAAACATTAAATGTAAAAAATGTAAGAATGTGATTCTGACCTCTGGCAATATGGCCAACAAAATTATCTCAATCCTTCAGGAGAATGAGCACAAAAGAAAAAAAAAATGCACATCATTATTTTCGATGGACTTTTTTTCTGTTTGTATTAAAAATTCTTTCATATTTTTCTTGAATTTTTGACAGATGGAACCAAAAATTCCCAAATTTGGTTCAGTTTTCCTGCTGGAGGTTCACCAGGTATGATATGAAAATGAACAATGATTCATTTTGCTACGTTCCAGGATATATTTCCCCCAAACCTCACTATTTAACAAACAAAAAGCAGAAATGAATGAAAGTAAATAAAGCAAATGTTTTGCAATGTCTGACTGAGTGTCTGAATTTAAACTCTTGGAAACCTGCGGTCTGATTTAAATGCTCAAATCTTAAAACATAAAGGAGATACAAATTTCTCCAAGCTTGTTAGAAGAAGCTCAGTGCTGTTTTTGTCTGTAAATGAGACTTATTAACTGTGGGCTGTCGATACTGTGTCTTCAGTTTAACAAGGGAACTATTTGAGTAATACTGAAAATAATACTGGAATAGTAATGGAGTGAAAAAAAAACATCTCTCTTTCATGATATTCATTCTTGCTCATATTTATGAAGGATGCAAAATCTTCTAGAATCGCTTGCATGTGCAAAGTAGAACAACTGAAATGAAACATCATTTATTGATTTTGCACCAATGGACCACTTTGCTCTGTAAACCACATAAAAGTCCCATTTGTCTCCTAGTGTGATTCTTTTCCCCTCCATCCATGAAGTGAAGGTCTCGGGAGAAATGCATTTTATACAGCAGCCCTTCATCGATTAAGTATTTACTAAAAATAACCTCACAACTGTCTGAATTACTGCTCCTCTGCCATGTAGACTCTGATGGTAGAGAGAACTTAAGTATTAACACAATAAACTCAATCCTTGAATTATCTCAGATGATGCTACTCTATATTGACTGAGATCAGGAATTGTTTTTGTGTGTGTTGCTGGAAGAATTTCAGTTGAAGATATTTTCAGGGTTTATAGACTACTGTATATACAGAGGAGTACAATAATTTACACACCCTTAGGATTAAATATATATAAGTCACAAGTCTTGATGTGAACCAGTCATTGATAGAGACTTCATAGCACCTGTGTATGTCACTTTGGATAATATTAACTGTGAAATATTCAAATTGATATTTGTGTGCATTTCTCTTTGTACAGGTGAAATAAATCTTTAAAAATATTCTATAAAACCACTTCCACTCTTTTGTGTCCTCCGATGAGCTCTCAGATGTCTTCACCTCCTGCCGCTTACCGGTATCTCAGTTTTTATTCTTCTAAATATTTTTCAGATGTCATTTACTACCTTCATCAAATTACGTCTGGAGACTGAGACATGATTTTTCCACAAAAGTTGTGCTTTATATTGTGGGCTACTGCCTTGTTTGTGATTCCTTACCTTATTTTCCTTTTTTTTTAAACTCTGGGTGAACATCTATTATGTTAAATGTGTGTGTTTTGAGAATATTCTTTAGAACACTCGCTCTGCTAGTAGAGCAAGTCGGTAGTAGTAAAAAGACACACTACTGTAGATATCTAGGGGTTTGAGCTATAAAATGGAACCTTTTCCTACACACTTGAAAGTCGTTTTGATGTCTATGTGTAAAAATGAGAAATAGATTTAGGAATGTATTTTTCTTCTTTTCTGAACTGCAAACTTTTGAACAATAATATTACTGAATTGACCAAAATTCATTCATATTATGTAATATATGTAAAACGATTATAACACAGTGTATCAAATGATTTTGCATAACCATTACAACTGTCACTAATATTTAACACCTGCGTAGTAATAATAAGAATAATAAAAGAATAAACGTAACCTGATTTAATCTTACGTTTCAGGTGGAATCTTCATCTGTGCATCAGTCAGAAGATACAAACAGCCTGAATAAAGCAGAAAGACTTCGAGCCATGAAGGCTGTACTCTCTTGCCCATAATCCCAGTAAAGCCCATCTGTGCCCACTGCATGACTGACAGGAAGCGTCCGTCCACTGGAACTTCTTCTGGAACAACCTTATTTAAACTTCGCCAAAACCTTCATATGAATCTCAGCCCAAAGGTCACATTTCTTCATGTTGACTTAAGCGAGATTTTTATTTATGTTCCCCATCAGAGCTCCAGATCACACACTATGCTTCTTGTTCAAGAACAAATATCCACTGGTCATGAACAGGTGCTTGTTGGATCCAGATCTTCTGCTTTATAAAATCCTGTTGAGCATCTTTCATTTAGGAAAAACAAACATGAATCAAAGTAAGCAAAAAAGAAATAAATAAATGCTGATATAACACAGAACAATAAATTCCTCTTCTTTCAAATGAACTGAAATACTTTGCCTTTCAGAACATTACATCCTCAATAATGTGCAAAGATGTAAGAATTTGAGACAGTGCAGACAATATTGTAAAAGAGCCACTGAAATGTTTGGACAGGGAGACCCAGCATCGACGGACTCAATCCGCCGCTCTGCACATAATCCACTTGGATTACACTCATCACACAGTGAGTTCACAGGCTAGGAGGAGGGGAAGTGGAAAACAGTGGGGGTGTGAAGGGCGAGGAAGAGGATTGGGTGAGTTAGAGTGTTGTGGGTCCTAAGAGGATTAGCAGTGATTTCTGGAGGCAGGATCTGCTCTATCCAATCAGAGCAAGCATACAGCAGGGCCTCAAAGGTGAGCTTTACTGCAGGATAAGGACATCTAGTGGGTACCTGAACTCTAACAGCAATAAACAATCTCATGCCACTTGAGACACTCTACTGGGCTGCTGAGGCGGGTATTTTCAGTTGGTTTGCTCTAGGATGGGGGAAATATTAAATCCAGTGGGGTAATGGCATGAGTCAACCTTATAATAAATTATAATGAATTTTGAGACAACTGCCTTCAATATGATTGAATATTCATTATTTATGCTGACAGAAGGAAAATAGCCTCCAGACTCTGGTAACCTAACCTGCACTAAAGCATATACATTAAAATAAGAAGGACTAAAAACAAAAACAAAAAAAAGAGGGGGGGGGGGGGGAATGATAACTAAACACATTCTGTCCCATCTGTTTTATTAGCTGATTGGATCATAAACGTTTTGGATCAGTTTGTATCGTACATACAGTTGAATCAGGCTTATCCAATGCTTTAATCTTATCTAGTCTCTATATGACTCTTATCTAGGACCCAATAAAGACAGTGTACATTATGGCTCTATTTATAGAAAGCAAATAAAAGTAGATACTGACACAGTGGGAGGCTGAAGAAAGTACCACTTAGAGACCAGCAGCACTCGATGAATTTGCACTCAAGTCTCCATCATTAACATTTGATATCTTCAACAGAAAAAAAAAACTCATTTTAAAACTATAATGAATTCAGAAATCATGCATATACTCATACTCATAAAGTGCTCAAAAGCTCCTGGTTACACTGTTCCACTTGGCTATATAGTGTACAGTTTTATTGTAGAAAGGAAATGATTTACTGTATTATTATTTTATGTATAATCTATCTGGATGACCATGTGCTCCCTTTTGAGTCTGGTTCTTCTCAAGGTTTCACGGAGATTTTTCTCTCCACAGTTACTTCTGGCTTGCTCATTGTGGATAAATATAAATGAAAATCTATCATTTATAATTGAATAAATCCTGAATTTATATATTCCTGTACATCTGCTTTGCGACAACATACGGTGATAAAATTACTAAACAAATAAAATCGTATCCATGCGTCGGAACGTTATATTTCAATTCTATTATTATTATTTAATAGATTATATATTTATTTAATAACTAAAATATTATGTAAAAAAATCAAACATTTATTGTAGCCCTGACAACTGACTTGAATTGTATATTAGCTTGGATTAAACGTGTTTGCTCTTTTCTCCATGTTGAAACGTGCAGTAGATGGGGAGTATCCAGAGTTTTCCTATTAGCAAGCGTTCAGTTCTTTACAGTAATGTAAGACGTGATACTCATCGCATGAAGAAAAATAATACAGGACGCTTTCAAAATGGGAGGAACTTTTTTTATTTATTTATTTATTTTTTTTAGCTGATCAGACAAATAAATATGATGAGTCTGAACTGCACTGAGGAATCATTTTCCCTACAGGTGAGAGTTCTTTCGTTTTTCTTTTACTTCGACTTCTGTCTTGAAAACACATTTGGTGGCATCCAAAAACACATTAAATCATAAAGGTTCTCACTCTATATAGACGTTTCCTACATATTTACTTCTGCAGAGAAAATCTTTTTCTTTTCATTCCGAGTAGATAATGTAACTGGCTTCATGGTGTTACAGGAATCGGATGCCTGCTCCAAACTGCACTCCGTCACATATCCTAAATGGTGATAGAGAGGTACACAAAGAATAAAAAAAAAATTAAGATAGTAGAAATAGTAGAAATAGAAATAGTGAAATTCTGTCACTGATTGGTTGTTGATGTACCTGTCTCCGCTCTGGACTCCCATGGGAATGCAGTAATTGAGCTCAAGTCGTGCGATGTTCCCCAGGCGCAGCAGGATGCCCGCTCCGTATGACCAGCGGATACACTCGGCCAGTCGGCTCAGGTGCGCTCGAGGCCCTTCGCCTACAAACATAAAGGAGGATTTAGAATTAAATGCAACAGACTGCAGAAGTAACAAACACACTCAGGATCATGTCATCTGATATTTTCTTACTGATTTGGTTCCTTTAAGTGAGGAGTAGTTACTACATTGCTCATGCCGCATCACAGGGCAGAACACTGCTTTCAGCCCTCTTCCACATACATGAGCTTACACATACCCAGAAAGACACCCAAGCCAGGCTTCGATAACTACAAATATCTACCTTGTGAATTAAAGTAATCATGTCAAACATTTACCAAGTGTATTTTGTGTGTGGATTTCTCACTCACCGTAATTGAGGTTGCACAAGTTTCCGGCATTGAGAAAGAAGTGTGTTCGGAAAAGGTCCCCGAATCCGCCCCGACCTGGCCTGAATGGCAGAGGAGTGTACAGATGGAGTCCACCAGCCCAGTACATCTCCCCACCAAGATAATCACCTGCCAGTAACAGTGAGTCAGCTTCATTCACTCAGCATAAGCCATATAGCTACAGAACACTTTAGTGTTGTACTATAGACTAACTCGACAAACTCTGGTCAATAAATGTGTTCTGTCTAATTGGACTTTTTTTTCCCTTTATGTTCTGAAATCCATGCAGGTTTTTATAACTGCTGGCTTATTATAGTTGGAGTGTAAAGGCAAACCAAGTCAGAAATGAACTACATAGGAATTTAGCTCAACGATACCATCACTTGCTACGAAACATCTAGTGAAGTGTGTTGGATATCGTACCTTCGCTCTGCGGTCCGATGCTGTACATGCTAAAACCTCGCACGCTGGTTGGGCCTCCGAGATAAAACCTGTGGTTTACATTTACACGTCAGAACAATCCATTCCACAGCACTACGTAATGAATAAACCGCTCCAGAACATGCTGATATATGAAACGTCCTATTAAAGCTTGTCAAGACATGTTAGGTTTCTCTCATATCACAGCAATTCTCTAGTGATCACATTAGTTGTAGTTATATTTAATGATTTAAAAAGCTGAAAACTTTCCCATCACAGCTTTACCTCTGACAGTTAAAAAAAAAAGCATTGACACTGGAGACTCCTTCCATGCAAAACAAACAAACAAACAAACAAAAAAATAAAAAAAGCTAAAGCACCACTATATGTCATCGCTGTTACGATAAAAACGATATACGATTTGTATAAACGTGATTATATTAAAAAATAATCTACAGCTTTTGACATTTAAATTGTGCTGTAGGCATAGACATCCAGGAGTAGATTCTTGTATCTGTTTTCAGAGTAATTTAATAGGCAACAGTTCTTTTTAACAATCTTGCTTGTGCATCTCCTCAGGAAATCACTATCCGGTGAAGTAATTCACTAACCTGTCAGCTATTGAAGTGGGGCTGTCTCCGAAGGGGAGCAGCAGACCCCCCCATAGAGAGGCTGAGAGGACCTAGAGGGAAAAAGATTGTCCAGGATGTAAACAAACTCCAACCAACATAAAGACTAAACAATACACACAAGACTGTTTTTCTAGCTGTATTTATGCCGCTCACCGAATCCCAGTAGAGTCGTTTATTAAGCTGAATTTCAAAATCCTCCTTCAGGAAACTGGCATCTCCTCCAGTGTAACCCGCCAACTCCTGCGGTGGTGGGAAAAAAAAGCTGGTGTAATGCAATTGTATAGTCTTTATTCAATTCTCTATTCATATACGTGAAAGGATACAAACCTGGTTGATCTTTAGTAAGGCACCTTTCCTAGGTAGGATGGGGGAGTTGCGTGTGTCAATAAACATTGAATGCTGGAAAGAAAAGATTCAGTCAGTCAAAACTCAAGAATGAAGAAGAATCTTTATTTAACATAAAACCAAAGTGTGAAACTTTGTGTTAATGCTTACTGAGAGTGAGGACTTGAGGGAGTGACCGCTTTCCTCTCTGACGGCGAAGGAGGCGGTGCGAGCCAGACAGCCGAGCTCTCTCCACACTCCCTCCCACTTCAGCGTGTGGTTCGTCTTCCAGATAGGAAACTGACAAACCGAAAACAGACCAAATTAACACAGTGACATCTGCGTAAAATAATCCAAATACAAGTAAAAGCCTTACACTGAACTCTGTGGAGATTCCTCTGTCTGTCTCTCTCAGTGAACTCCATGGGAACTGCCCTGTGACTTTGTAGATGTTGACAGAAATACTACAAAAGCAATGAAGGAAGGAAGGAAGGAAGGAAGGAAGGAAGGAAGGAAGGAAGGAAGGAAGGAAGGAAGGAAGGAAAAAAGGAAGAAAAGAAAGAAAGAAAGAAAGAAAGAAAGCAAAGATGATGAGGAAAGAAAGAAAGAAAGAAAGAAAGAAAGAAAGAAAGAAAGCAAAGATAATGAAGAAAGAAAGAAAGAAAGAAAGAAAGAAAGAAAGAAAGAAAGAAAGAAAGAAAGAAAGAAAGAAAAATATTAAATGCTGTAATAAATAATAAAGGAATTCTGGAATGCTTGAGCTTTTCTTTAAACCTAAAACTAAGTGAGGAATAAAACATGAGAGGGAAAGTGCTAAAGAAATATAATAGAAAAAAATTTGAAGTTATTTTCCAAAAAACACACATTAGTGTTTTATTCTTCTTATGCGCAACAATTATATATTATACATTTCTAGTGATATTTAATGTTGTAGAATGTCTATGTGGTATCACTTACAGCTGTAAACTGCCATTCTCTCACCGGCCTCTCTTACCGACTGAAGTTATTTCGATTTTTTTCTTCTTAAATTATGACACCCATTTTAAAGTCTGTTTTTAAAAGTTACTCCAGAAATAATTCTCTAGAAACCTGCAATTTAGCTTGAAACAGACACGACGTCTTAGTCGTGTGATTACAGAACGTGATCAGATTCAACAGTTTAATGCACACTGAACATACTTGCGTTCAAAGTGTCCAGCTTGAGGCTTGAAGAAAGAGAGGCCATAGGATGTTTCCTTAGTGCCGTAGGAGAACTGAAAAGTCAGCTTCTCGGCACGGCCAAAAACATTAGGCAGTTTCAAACCTAGCACCTGAAATCAGATCAGCAAAAACATGGTGATTTACTTCCTGTAGAAGTAATAAAACCGTTCGTTAAATTGTTGGTGCTTTCTGCATGAAGGAAAGATATGACAGAATGAACAACAGTCTCAGGACATTATAACCAGGGTGTACTGAATATTAACATGCATTATTAACTCACCATGCTTCCCTCATTGTTTCCCACCATAGTGTTATAGCTTCCAGTCAGTCTTCTGAACTCCTTCACCTCGAAGGTGACGTCCAGTCCATTAGGCAGTGCGTCCTCACCTATCACATATCACACGGTCTTTCAATCAATGGCAATGAAATAATGGTTTCAGATATAACTACTGCTAGATGAAAAAACATACCGTGTGAAGTATCAATGACGACCTCCACATGTCTGAATATTCCTAGGCGCAGCAGTTTGTGTCGGGCATCATGGCTCTTCCTCATCACCTGCAGCACAGGTACAACACACTGCGTTATCATTACACCACTGCTGTTATCAGCGCTAACGTCACCATAGTGGAATTTTGCTTCCAGTCCCTCACAGAAATGAAGGCAAAATCATTCAATCACTGCAATATCTATTCCAACTCTTCTTGCAATTTTTATTTTAATTACTGCAGATTTGGGCCAAGTGTCATGTGTTATCACGACACGTATTCAGCCGAAGCTCTTTTTAATCCATATGCATCAAACATGAGTACAGTACTTTCATAGAAAGTAATTACATATGTGTCTTCACTGGTAGGAGCTTAAAAGAAAAATCCTATGCTTGCGATTTCACCAATTGAAGTAGTTGTCTGCAAAAACAAAAAACCCAAGTAAATTAAAAAATAAATAAATAAAATAAAAAGCAAAAACACAAAATCGTGGATGGCTAGGTTTTCATTCCCGGTGTCCTCATGCACTAAATGTTTTAACAAACCTGGATAAATACGAGGAAGCTCTTTATGACAACCACAGTTGAGTGCAAAACGTTTGCATACCATTAGAACTACATAAAGAACATTTCATTAGATGTATAAAAGTGCTTTGGGGTGTTCTGTTATACAAAATTAATTAACTTGGGGGTCATTTCATATAACGTCACCACTGAATGCATCACAACATCCAGTTGTTATCACACCACCACAAGCATTGAATTCATGAAACATTCTGAGTTCACAAACTGTTATAAAATTCTCCTGACTTTCTCCTTTCTTATACCTCTGTTAGAAGTCATATATCACTGTTCTCACCCAGAAACCATTAGTGATGCAAACCTCTGCACTCAGCTGTAAGGGTTCTGAGGATCGTCAGGTCTGGCACTGCCACGATGAAAACACATACTCACATCAATCAAGTTCTTGGCTCTGAAGACATCTGCAATCTCATATGTTAGGATATCCTCCTTGGTTCTTCCAAGCCCGTCTATATGTACATGCTGAACCACAACCTAAACAAATAAACACTCTTTTTGATAGATGTCCAACAATTAATAAAGGCACTTCTGTTTTCTGGACTCAGTAAAGCAAGTCATACATCTTTGTTTTCCAGAACTTCCTGCTGAGGCTCGTACTCTGCTTCTCCAACGTCCAGGTCATCTGCTTGAACCCCCAGCTCCGGCCCTTGCATCGGGAGAGGGTCCAAACTCTAGGGGGGGAAAAAGATCATTTGAAAGGAATGAAACTTTGGATTTTTCCAAGCACTAAGAAACTTCATGGAATCAAAACCTCATCCCTGGAAGTGCAAAGCAAACTCGATAACCACTAACCAATAAAGGAGGTTATAAAGGTCTGATTAATAGTTAAGAAAGTTATTAGAAAAGAATTTCACAAAATGTTATTTTATACTGAAATGATGTTTTTTTCATAAGAGATCACATTAAATTGTAGTGCTAACAATGTTTTTTTCTTGATTAAACTATACAGAAAATACTTTAAAACAATATTAAATAAGCAATATAAATGTAAATCTAAACTTGTCTTGTCTTTTTTTATTAGTTATGCACATGTAATTAGACAAAACTAATTTACACAAACAAATAAGAACATCAGCAATCAAGTGACAAACACTGCGACTTCTATTTTGAAAGATGATTCAGTTCTCACTATATTATATAGTGTTGTGTTCAGGTTTCCCACCAGATAAATAAACACCACAACGCTTTCTATACAAAGATCATTATTAGCTCGTGTTTTCATCTTTATGTTGATTTCATGTAGCTGTGATCAGAGAAGCTTGTTGTTTTAATCTGACACACTGACCATGTGTTGTTGTGGTTTTTCTCCACTTGTCATTCATAACTAAAGGAAAAAGTTGGAGGTTGTCACTTTACAGAGGTCATTGCTTTGGTTCCTCAATTAACAAGGCTGGGAAATAAACTTACTCTTGCATGTACAGTCCCCATGTTTTTTATCCTTTACATTCAAGTGTTCTTAAAAATGCGACGACTTTTAAAACACGCTGTGGTAAATCTCAAAGCGTCTTGCTAACGCGTTAGCTGTTCACCGACAGGTCGCCATGACAGTTATTAACCACGCCCCTAGCCGGGTGACGTCATGAAGCGAGGCTGACGCACCATTACCTCCCAAGACTCCAGAGAAGTGCACTAGCACGAGACACCAGAGAAGTGCACTAGCACGAGACTCCAGAGAAATGCACTAGCACGAGACTCCAGAGAAATGCACTATGCACTAGCACAAGACTCCAGAGAAATGCACTAGCACGTGTTAGGAAAACGACGTCTTGTTCAACTAACCACTCTTCATTACTACAAAAAAAAACATTTTACTAAGCCTAAAAAAATCAAATGATGTAAAAACATTTCCAAAACATTTTTTGGAGAAAAAGAAAAAATAAATAATAAATATATATATATATATATATATATATATATATATATATATATATATATATATATATATATATATATATATACACATACATACGTATATATACGTATATATATATACGTATGTATGTGTATATATATATATATATATATATATATATATATAATTTTCATATTTTTTATAATTATTTATTTTATAATAAATAAATAAATAATAATATTTCTTTTTTGAAAGCTAAATGTAAGAAGAAATTTCACAAAGCTACTACTTTGTACAGATTACTTAAATGTCTTTATTACTTTTATTATATTTTATTTTTTATATATTTATTATTTAAATGTACAGATCATGAGACAATACTCATTTATCTAATTAAATTATATGAAACAGACATACACTCAGTATTTCCAACCTGGTTGATATTACTGATGGCCACCAACTAATTTAAAACGTCCATAATCTTCATTATCATCTTCATCGTCCATTAATCATTTGTACATTTAAAATTAAACCACTTACATACTATTGAACATTAGTATTAGTAGTATTAATAGTAAACCATTAAAAGTTTGTTTTCTTAAAACAGCTTTGACTTTCATTAATAGGAAAAACAGCAACCTCCAAAAGTTTTACTGAAAAAAACAAATCCTTTGCAGACAGAGGGCTTAACATTTTCAGATATAATTGCACTGACAGCCAACCCTATTCTCTATACATTATATTATTACTCTGTATAATATCTTATATATTAAAAAAAAAAAGGAAAGGGAGAAAAAAATAAAGTGTTAACTTTTATTTCTACATGTGAAAGAACGCACCATAAAGATTAAGAAAAAAAAGATATCATAGAAATCAAAGAGGTATTTCACATAAAGGTTCATTAAATCATTAATAATAAATAAATAATAATAAAAAAACACAGCAGTAAAAAACAAAACAAAAAAGACAGCAGTGGGCGGGATCAAAGCGTTGAGTGACAGCACTTCTTCATGGCAACACGACGCGTCCTTGGTTGGTTTGTATAACAGTGTCGCTATGCGGATTAACACACAGAGCTGGAGCTGTAAAATTGATCTAATTAACACAAAATAAGACGTGAGGAGAGAAATTCAGCAACGTTGTGAGTTAAGTGAGCTTTTCTTTTTAGGACGATACTTTCAAATTCACTTTGGTTAAAGAATCATTTGTTATAGAAAACCTATATTTCCTGTACTTGAGACATTGTAAGTGTTTACTGTATGAAGGATTCTGTACTTAACAAAAACACAAGAATATGAATAAAGTTATGAATAAACTTTCATAAACCTAATGTAAAGAATTTCCTTTAACTATAAATATTTGATGAGATTATATTAGGGGAAATCCAATAAAATTACTATTTTAACTGTTACTACTACAGAAATTCATATATTTTGGAGTTTAGTGTCATTTAATTAAATACCTGACCAGATTCTTTATGTATTCACCGTTGCCTGTTTGTCAGTTTTATCAATAAAATGACACAAAATAAATCTTGTGATTCTCCTCTGGTACAATACATTTACACAATGCACTCCTAAAGGAAGAAATTCACAGATAAATATATACATATTAAAGCTATGGATATCACAATCGATTTATTATTATTATTATTTTTTTTTTTTTGCCTATAAGAAATATTGCTAATATTTTTACTAGCATTTTTTTGTGAGAGAAATATACAGTATATCTAAACAGCCTGACAAATGTCTGGGATGCTTTACAATAGCATTATTTCTATTTGAACAAAAAGTGTTTCTTCTTTCTTTTTTGTTCGATTTTGTTTCTGGCTAGTCTTTCATTTTCGGTTATACCAACATAAACATACTTCTTTATTAAATATATAAAAAGGTAAAAACACTAGATACTAGCACAACATTTATACTGAATTCAACTTGATAAACAGACTTAAATACATGGCTATATTTCAACTCTTAGGCACCGGGACTCCAAGCGGTAATGACCTCAGCTGCACCCTCTAGCCCAGGTTTGGAGGACCTGAGGCCTGTGTCACGGGGAATCACCATCGTCCCCAGGAGCAGGAGTGTGTCTCGTACATCTAACCAAGACACTGAGAGGAGAAATAACCTCAAGTGTGATTCTGGTACTAATCCATGAACAGATTATGAGCCTAAACATTCTTCTTTCATTCATTTTTCTTTTTCAATTCTGACCTGATTCAGTAAGATTTAGTTGAATAAATTTATTCCCAAGTCAAATTATTTAAAATAAAGGAAAATAAATGCCTTCAAAATGTAGCAACTGTTTATCCTTCTGCCTAGCCTCCTCTGTGCAGTCGGTCGCTGATGAGAGTCTGTCTTTAGTGGACATTGAGAGGATGCTCATACAGAAAGTGAAAGACAGAAAATATGACTTGAAGGCAGCTTTCCATGCTTTTGATGTGGAGGGCAATGCCACTGTCACTAAAGGGGAGTTTCGCCGAGTTGTTGAGGGCTTTCTTGTGCCGCTCACTCAGTCTCAGTTCGATGGCCTGTTTGCAAAGGTGAGAAAGTTTTTACTTTGTTTATTTCTAGAAATACACTATTAAAATTAAAACCTTTATCTGATATGGAACATGTACATGCCTGATTAAAAATGTACTAAATAAATGTACACTATTCAGTACAGTATGTCCAAAATTATGTAGACACATGGCCATCACACCTATACCGTATGTGGGCTTTCCTGAAATTGTACAAGTTCTAAGCATACATTTTTATAGGATGTGTTTGTTTCTGTAGCATTACAATTTCCCTTTACCCGAAGCTAACATGCTTAAGCCTGTTCCAGCATGGTAATGCCTCTGTGCACAAAGTAAGCTTACCAAGGCTGGAGTTCTGACCTCAAACCCATTGAACACCTTTTGGATGAACTGGAACACTGACAGCAGCCTAGACGTCATCACACAAGATCAGTGCCTGACCTCTTGTGGCTGAATTTTAAAAACTTATGGAAAGCCTTCCTAGTAGAGTGGACGGTGCTATAGCAGCAAAGAGGGAACATCACAATATTAATAGTCATGGATTTAGGATGGGATGTTCAGCATTCCACATACTTTTGGCCACATAGTGTATTTTTGTAACATACACTGGTACCTTATGTGATATCCCACTTTAACTGTGCATGCATTCAGTCAAGTCAAGTTCCAAGAAGGCAAAAAAAAACAACCTCATCACTGTATTTTATTGCTGATGATAATGAACTCATCTTGTTAGTAAAGTAGGATTGGTAATTAGCCTGGTTATTGCAAAGTATTTTTATGATTACATATAACCAGGCATACATTTTTCATATAAGCACAAAACATGATGGTTTTTTATTATTTAAAAACAAATGTAAAAATAATTTAACATTGCATTTTATTTTAGGTCCCCAAGCGACAGAATGGAACTATACCCTATATGGAATTCCTAAAACAATACTGCAAGGTCTCATCATCACCACCAATTAGGTAACGTGTAATTAGAAGAGGATTTTCAGCATATTTTTATGTATGTATATATATATATATATATATATATATATATATATATATATATATATATATATATATATATATATATATATTATTGTTCATTAAGATCTCTTCTGCTACACAGGAGCATGTCATGCTACAGAACTACATCTGGGAGCAGAAGTCAGCACGGTAGGCCGCTCGGAGAGCTGCAGTGCTGCCTGAAGGACAAGGTGTGTGTTTTTTTTTTGGTTTGTCTCCTTGCATTCGGTATTGCATATTTTTAACACGCATAATTGAATTGTTTTTCTAATTTTGCTTTCAAAAAGATTGGAGGCAATTTGAAAAACATTACAAGGGCTTTTCGCCTGTTTGATTATAACCGTGATGGACAAATCCAGCAGCATGAACTGCGGAGAGTTCTGGAGAGTTACTGCTTTCTTCTGAGCCACCAGGAGTTTCGCAGGTGCTCATCTAGATGTTCGTTACTCCAATAGAATGATTTAAGAAGCTTTGTCAATGTAGTAGTGTGTAGTGTGGAAGAAATGGTGTGACGTTTCCTATAACAGTGCTCGGAAATCTTTTGAAGAATAATATGTCATTGTTTTTGTATTTCTAGGTACAGTGGGGTCCGAGAGATGCACTCTTATCAAATTTAACAAGAATTTTCATTAAAAAACATTATATTATTATCCTTTTTAAATCAAAACCATCAATGTCATATGAACACATGCTTCAGTAGAAGAGATTAGACATGAGAAAAATTTAATCTTTTGTATGAAGTAGTTAACGTGTTCAATATATAATTTTTTTTACATTTAAATAGGGATGTAATAGAAATAGTGATACTGAATGTTTAGTTTCCTTGTTTCAAATATTTCAAAATACTAAACCCTTTTTGTTTATTTACTATTTTAAATGGAACAAGATATTGGTTTTCAATGTCCAAAATTCTCAGACCCCATAATTTGGTGTGGAATGTCAACAAAAATTCTAGCAGCTATAATTCCCTCATTTTGCAATACAACTGTCAGTAACAAAGCGCTCACACTGGAAACTTATTACCGAATAAAACTTAATTAAACAAATTTTCACCATATCAACAATTTCTTTCAAATGTTGTTACATAAACCTAGATGTATTTGAATAAGTGCATGAATATAAATCTAGAAAACTGTTAGAGTTGCTGTTATAAAAGTTAATCATGAATTTTTGACCAATCAGAATTGAGCTTCAAAATATATGGAGTTGTGATCAAATATATTTTATGATTACAGGCTATGGGTGCATTACAGCCCGAATAACTCACAGACGATATCCTATAAAGAGTTTCTTCAGAGGCTTGGTGTTGATTGTGAGAACTATCAAAAAATTGCCCCAGACTCTACAAAACTTGGTAATGTTTAATATAATGACTTGTATGTAAAGGCTTCTAAAGCTACTGTTGATTATATATGATTTTATACGCAGATTAGATTCAATATGATTTCACATTTTTCTTTGCTCTCGTAAATACTGTTGCACTTTATGTTACGCCATGAGAATTAAAATGTATTGCTATTTAAAAAACACTTTAAGCTTTGAACTGGGATGCAGCTAAAGCAAGACCCAAGAGCAGGACATCAGCTTGGGAGACTTCGCCTGTGATCCAGTACAGTTTAGATGAAATCCACACCATGTTTATGAAGAAAGTGAGAACCTGACATGTTAACGTTTACTCAGAATAATATAAAATAAAATCTCTTAACAACAAAATGACTTTGAATCAGAATATACACTGTATATTTTGTGCTACAGATGACTGTAAATTATCCTATAGTGGAGAAAACACTTCAAGCATTGGATATCACAGAGAGTGGTATTGTCTCATATGATGACCTGAAGTCTGTCTTGAGCAGTCTCCTTTTTCCAATCAATCACAGCTCATTTTTAGGCCTCCTAAAAAGGTATGAGATTGATTTGTATTTGTGTAATATCAATTTATTCTGCATCGTCTTCAAATTGTGCTTCAAATACATACCGTTTTGTTCAACCGTAGATTTGGAGTGAACACCGAAGAGCCTTTACAGTGGAGAAAGTTTATTGCTCTGTTCAGGGAAGAGTTACAGATGTTACCTGCTGTGTGAGTCATAACATTTCTGCTTCTGAAAGTTAGACTTTAAACATAATTCATGCTGAATTACTCAGAAATGTAAATTATTGAGTTAAATAGTCAAGCTAAAACAATTTTTGTTAAAGTAACATGTTTTTTTATATACTTTATTAGGAAAGATGCAGGTCCTGCTGCCTCTAAGATATCCAGTATTGAAGAAGTTTTGCCAAAGTTAAGAGAACAGATACTTGAGATGTTTTCTCATCTGCAGAGAGCCTTTCTGGAGTTTGATGAGGTTTGTTAACATTTAATTGTAGTGAAATCTTTTAAATTTCTGCTGAGCAGGACACTAGACGAACTATATGATAAAGCTCACTAAAATTCTTTCCGGCTGTTAATAAAAACTGACATTCGTTTTTGTTAATTAAAAAGGTTTGTTTGCTTGTTGGCTGGTTTGTGTGTTTGTTAATTTTTCCTCTGCTTTTTTCCTGACCTCTTCATCCATAGCCACTGATTTCAGCTCCTACTCTCTCCAGTGGGTCTTTCTTTCTTTCTTTCTTTCTTTCTTTCTTTCTTTCTTTCTTTCTTTCTTTCTTTCTTTCTTTCTTTCTTTCTTTCTTTTTCACTTTAGTTTATTTCATTCTTCAGTCTAGGTCAGTTTCACTCCTACTATGTTTTTTCCTCCAGAACAGAACCGGGCTGGTCAGTCAGTTTGATCTGCGGAGGCTACTGGAGAGCCTGACCTTCACGCTAACAGATGAGCAGTTTAGAGGACTGACAGATCTCCTCCATGTGCCACACTCAGGCTCCATTAGCTATCAACACGTCCTGGACTTTTTTCAGAAGGAAAGGCCAGCAGAAGTGGTACTGTATGAAAACATTCTTTGCTTTTTTATGCTAGTTATTCTGCCAGTTTTGTTAACATGCATGTTTGACCACGAATGAGCACTGTAGATCTGGTCTGTGTCTTCAACAGGTTCAGGAACAGATCAGCAAGTCTACAGAGAAGCCAGAGGCTCCAACCCAGCGTACCGCTCAATCTCCTTCAGCCACAGCAGCTTGGCCTATAGTAAGTATAATTTCTGTTATAAATCACTTAAAACAACTAACACTTTATCAGAATGTGTTGTTCTGGGAAAACAATAACTTTGGGTGGTAACAATAACAAAAATCCTGTCTGTGAACATTTAACTATAACATTAGATTTATTAGGCAGTGTTTTTAAATGTCTATATTATTTTTCAAGAAAATGCATGAATGAAATTTCATGTGATTTGTAGGTGGAAGGAGTTCTTAAGGAGCAGTTGTCTGAGCATTATGCTTCACTGATGTCATCTCTGAGCAAGACAGACCTGACTCAGAGCTGCACTGTTCCTCCTGAAGAGCTGAGGAAGCTCCTGCAGCAGTATGGAGTACCACTGTCTGACAGTCACTTTAACAAGTGAGAAAGTCTTTACATTACACTGGTGCCAACACTATATCAGCATGGATGATTACCATGGCCACGTTTCTCATTGCTTTCCTTCTCTAGGCTCTGTGAACCTTTTATGGAGTCCGGAACAGTGAATTATAAGCTGTTATTAATGAGCCTTGGCATGTCCATAAGAAACAGCAAGACAAAGAGTGTAAAGGGTCTTAACTTGATTGAGAGGTTGGTTTTAAGACGAATTTAGGAGGAAACGTATCTCTTTTAGAGTCTTCCAGTACTCGATGGATTAACGTAGTAGCATTTATGCTCATGTAATTCATGGTTACAGAAATGAGAGCGCTAATCAAGCTGATGAGGAGAGTGTTAAAAAGCAAGCTGTGGTGGACGTTGTTCTGAAGAAGCTCAGAGACAGGTTGCAGATGCGTGGACTCACACTTCACCAGTGCCTGATGGATACCAGTAGAAGCTCTGCATTAGTACTTGACCTGAGAGACTTCCAGAGGGTATGAAAATTGACCATTTTTTATAGTCATCTCTTTCAAATTGTATCTCAAACCCTTGTGATAATTGTGCAAAGGAAATAACACTTTGATATTTTATAATCATCTTTATCTTAGATTCTGGATGATTGCAGGATTTCTCTGCAAGCACCACAATTTCAGACTCTCATCCAGTCTCTTGGCTTCCTTAATGGACCGATCTCCTTTTCAGACTTTATAGACAAATATGAAGGTATGAGTTATAACTCAAGCTGTATTAAAACATTCTGACCAGGAAGAGAAAAAATAGTTTTACCTTTTTCCACACAGGTGCTTTAGCAAAAGATAACAACGAGGAAACAATCTCAAATAATATTAAAGCCGGAAGCTTTATGTCTGCGGAAGACTGTCTAAATCAGCTTGAGGAACGAATCAAAGAACATCACAAGGTAACGCACTACCAACAAATTACTTCTGTTTGTATGGTTTTAATCTGCCTCTTACTCAGAGATGACTTACTTTATTTAATGCAATTCACACATTAATCACTTGAAAATTTGAAATAACTGTAATGTTATCTGGGGGGCACGGTGGCTTAGTGGTTAGCACGTTCACCTCACACCTCCAGGGTTGGTGGTTCAATTCCCGCCTCCGCCTTGTGTGTGTGGAGTTTGCATGTTCTCCCCGTGCCTCGGGGGTTTCCTCCGGGTACTTCGGTTTCCTCCCCCGGTCCAAAGACATGCATGGTAGGTTGATTAGCATCTCTGGAAAATTGTCCGGAGTGTGTGAGTGAATGAGAATGTGTGTGCCCTGCGATGGGTTGGCACTCCGTCCAGGGTGTATCCTGCCTCGATGCCCAGTGACGCCTGAGATAGAAAATGAATGAATGAATGAATGAATGTAATGTTATCTTCTGTTAGGATGTTTTAACAGCGTTCCGACTGATGGACAGAAACAGAGATGGGCTGGTGAACTACAATGACTTTAGAGTGCTGTTTGACAGCCTGAGATTAGTGACTAAAGAAAAGGAGTACCAGAGATTGCTCGAGCTACTGGGCTTTAAGCCTGGCTCTACTATTAACTACGTTGAGTTCTACAACAGGATTCGGTCTGACAGGAAGACTGGAGCTAATCTCATCACTAGTATGACGTGAGCATTTCAAACATTACACATTCTGAAATAACTGCATTTCTGTGTAATCTAATGCCAATGCCATTTTTTGTGTATCTTTTATGTATCCAGAGCTGATCAGTTACTTGATCGAGCTTGTGAACAGGTTCATGCCTATCTAGTGGCCACTGCACACACAAGAGGGTCTGAGCTATCAAAGGTGAATGATGTAAAAAAAAAATCAGAGATTAACAGATGTTTTTAAAATGAATATATAATATATATATATTTTAATTGTTTCACAAATGTATATGTGTTGACAGGCAATTAACCAGTATGGTGAGGATAATGAAAGCAAGATCACCAAAAATAAGCTGAGGCAAATACTTTACAAGTACTACTTGCCCATTTCTCCAAGAGAATTTGAGAAAATATGGGAAAGGTAAGGAATAATGTTGGTTTATTAATATGTAAATACATACACAATGATGTGTGCTGTTGTTGGCGAATAATCGGCGCTGGTGTGGTCTGATACCCTGAAGTTGGGATTGCTATCAGTTGGGATTATTATAGGTATATACAGCTATAAACAGTCACAACCTCATCACATTTTCTTTCTTTTCTTGAAGTTAATGAACTTAATAGCTATCCAAACTGAAGACACTTGTAAAGGAAGCTCTTTACAAAATGCTAAATAAACATCTTACACAAAACTATATTAGCAAGTATAATAAATATATATAATAATAAAATGTTAGGATAAGATAGAATGATATGATAGAATATTAATCAATTATTTCTGACTAATAGAATATAGAATATTAATCAATTATTTCTGACCACCCTTCCTTGAACCGCCACCTTATTGTGGTGGAGGGGTTTGCGTGCCTGAATGATCCTAGGAGCTATGTTGTCTGGGGCTTTCTGCCCCTGGTAGGGTCTCCCAAGCAAACAGGTCCTAGGTGACAGGCCAGACAAAGAACGGTTCAAAAACCCTTATGAAGAAAATTAAAACAAGGTCCGTGACGTCGCCCGGTATGGCGCAACCGGGGCCCCACCCTGGAGCCAGGCCCGGGGTTGGGGCTCGCATGCGAGCGCCTGGTGGCCGGGTCTTACCCCACGGGGCCCGGCCGGGCTCAGCCCGAAGGAGCGACGTGGGGCCGATCTCCTGTGGGCCCACCACCTGCAGGAGAAACCGTAAGGGGCTGGTGCAATGTGGATTGGGTGGTAGTCGAAGGCGGGAGCCTCGGCGACCCAATCTCCGGACACGGAATCTGACTCTAGGGACATGGAATGTCACCTCGCTGGGGGGGAGGGAGCCTGAGCTGGTGCGGGAGGTTGATAGATACCGACTAGAGATAGTTGGGCTCACCTCCACGCACAGCTTGGGCTCTGGAACCCAACTCCTCGAGAGAGGCTGGACTCTCTACTACTCTGGAGTTGCCCGAGGTGAGAGGCGGCGGGCTGGTGTGGGCTTGCTCATAGCCCCCCAGCTCAGCAGCCATGTGTTGGAGTTCACGCCAGTGAACGAGAGGGTCGTTTCCCTGCGCCTTCGGGTCGGGGAGAGGTCTCTCACTGTTATTTGTGCTTATGGGCCAAATGGCAGTGTAGAGTACCCGACCTTCTTGCCGTCTCTGGGAGGGGTGCTAGAAAGTGCTAGTGCTTCTGTGCTAGTCACAGTTTGTCCATAACAAACACCATGTTCAAGCATAAGGGTGTCCATCAGTACACATGGCACCAGGACACCCTAGGTCGGAAGTCGATGATCGACTTTGTGGTTGTTTCATCTGACCTCCGGCCGTATGTCTTGGACACTCGGGTAAAGAGAGGGGCGGAGCTGTCAACTGATAACCACCTGGTGGTGAGTTGGGTCCGATGGCAGGGGAGGAAGTTGGACAGACTTGGCAGACCCAAACGTACTGTGAGGGTCCGCTGGGAACGTTTGTCAGAGTCTCCTGTCAGAGAGATCTTCAACTCTCACCTCCGGCAGAGCTTCAACCAGATCCCGAGGGAGGTTGGAGACATTGAGTCCGAGTGGACCATGTTCTCCACCTCCATTGTCGATGCAGCCGCACGGAGCTGTGGCCGTAAGGTCTCCGGTGCCTGTCGTGGCGGCAATCCCCGAACCCGGTGGTGGACCCCGGAAGTAAGGGATGCCGTCAAGCTGAAGAAGGAGTCCTATCGAGCCTGGTTGGCTCGGGGGACTCCGGAGGCAGCTGATAGTTACCGGAGGGCCAAGTGAGCTTCAGCCCGGGTGGTTGCAGAGGCAAAAACTCGGGTCTGGGAGGAGTTCGGTGAGGCCATGGAGAAGGACTATCGGTTGGCCTCGAAGAAATTCTGGCAAACCGTCCGGCGTCTCAGGAGGGGGAAGCAGTGCCCTGCTCACACTGTTTACAGTGGGAGTGGGAATCTGCTGACTTTGACTGGTGACATCCTCGGACGGTGGAAGGAGTACTTCGAGGATCTCCTCAACCCCACCAACATGTCTTCCATTGAGGAAGCAGAGGCGGAGGGCTCAGTTGTGGACTCGTCGATCCCCCAAGCTGAGGTCACTGAGGTAGTTGAGAAGCTCCTCAGTGGCAAGGCACCGGGGGTGGATGAGATCCGCCCTGAGTACCTTAAGTCTCTGGATGTTGTGGGGCTGTCTTGGCTGACACGCCTCTGCAACATCGTGTGGCGGTTGGGGACAGTGCCTCTGGACTGGCAGATTGGGGTGGTGGTCCCTCTGTTTAAGAAAGGGGACCGGAGGGTGTGTTCCAACTATAGGGGGATCACACTCCTCAGCCTCCCCGGAAAAGTCTATGCCAGGGTACTGGAGAGGAGAATTCGGCCGATAGTCGAACCTTGGATTCAGGAGGAACAATGCGGGTTTTGTCCTGGTCGTGGAACACTGGACCATCTCTATACCTTCACCAGGTTGCTGGAGGGTTCATGGGAGTTTGCCCAACCAGTCCACATGTGTTTTGTGGATCTGGAGAAGGCATTTGACTGTGTCCCTCGTGATGACCTGTGGGGGGTGCTCTGGGAGTATGGGGTCCGGGGCCCTCTGTTAAGGGCTGTCCGGTCCCTATATGACCGGAGCAGGAGTTTGGTTCGCATTGCCGGCA
Source organism: Tachysurus fulvidraco (assembly GCF_022655615.1). Taxonomy (NCBI): domain Eukaryota; kingdom Metazoa; phylum Chordata; class Actinopteri; order Siluriformes; family Bagridae; genus Tachysurus; species Tachysurus fulvidraco. The sequence continues at coordinate 20,223,487 of NC_062534.1, forward strand.
GTAAGTCAGACTTGTTCCCGGTGCATGTTGGACTTTGTCACCGGTCCTGTTCATTATTTATATGGACAGGATTTCTAGGCGCAGTCGGGGGCCGGAGGGAGTCAGGTTTGGGGACCACAGGATTTCATCTCTGCTTTTTGCAGATGATGTTGTCCTGTTGGCTTCTTGAAATCAGGACCTTCAGCATGCACTGGGACGGTTTGCAGCCGAGTGTGAAGCGGCGGGGATGAGAATCAGCACCTCCAAGTCCGAGGCCATGGTTCTCAGCCGGAAAAGGGTGGCTTGCCCTCTTCAGGTTGGTGGAGAGTTCCTGCCTCAAGTGGAGGAGTTTAAGTATCTTGGGGTCCTGTTCACGAGTGAGGGAAGGATGGAGCGGGAGATCAACAGGCGGATCGGTGTATCTTCTGCAGTGATGCGGTCGATATACCAATCTGTTGTGGTGAAGAAAGAGCTGAGCCGCAAGGCGAAGCTCTCTATTTACCAGTCGATCTACGTTCCTACCCTCACCTATGGTCATGAGCTTTGGGTCATGACCGAAAGGACAAGGCGGCCGAAATGAGTACAGGCGGCCAAAATGAGTTTCCTCCGCAGGGTGGCTGGGTGCACCCTTAGAGATAGGGTGAGGAGCTCAGTCACTCGGGAGGAGCTCAGAGTAGAGCCGCTGCTCCTCCACATTGAGAGGGGTCAGCTGAGGTGGCTCGGGCATCTGTTTCGGATGCCTCCTGGACGCCTCCCTGGGGAGGTGTTCCGGGCATGTCCAACCGGGAGGAGGCCACGGGGAAGACCTAGGACACGCTGGAGGGACTATGTCTCTCGGCTGGCCTGGGAACGCCTCGGTATTCCCCCGGAAGAGCTGGAGGAAGTGTCTGGGGAGAGGGAAGTCTGGGCATCCCTGCTTAGACTGCTGCCCCTGCGACCCGGCCCCGGATAAGCGGTAGAAAATGGATGGATGGATGGATGGATGGATGGATATTTCTGACCAATCAGAATTGAGAACAGAACAGCACTGTAATATAAATATAGCTTTAGGACAAAGAAACTAATGTCAGGTATTTTACATCTAGGTACGATGATGATGGGAAAGGATATGTCACTCAGACAGAGTTCCTGAACAAGCTGAATATCACACCACATGAGTCTACACAGTCTCCAGTGTCAAAGACCATCTCACAGAACCTTCTAACTGAGACAGAACTGAACAATCTGAAGTGAGCAACCATTCTAGGAGTACTTAATGGCATTTCTATAAATTTCATCATTACTGCCAGAGACTAAAATACCAATTTATATTTTATATAGGGAGTGTTTATTGCTCAGGTTTGAGGATGTGCGCCAAAGTCTGGTGGAATTGGATAAGAGGGGAGATGGTCATGTGTCCGTAATGGACCTGTTGGTTCTGTTACAGACACATGGGTTCGAGATAGATGACCATCAATTATTGGGTCTAATCAACAAGTACCGCAAAATCTCACAACAAACACATTGATATAACATTTTAGACTAGTTGTGTATCAGACATAGATGTTCTAAGGATATTCTTGAGAAGATATGATTCTTATCTTTACATTTCTTTTACTGCAGTCTAGGACTTGATGTCTGTAAGCTGTCATACTATGATTTTCTGGACCGTATTGCTGGGCCAAGAGTCAGTTGCAAGTCTGGTATGGCATCTTCAGTCAGTCCATCTATGATATCTTCTGTAACAGAAGATAGAGTAAAAATTCTCAGCCCTGACAGAGCCTTACAGAAGGTCAGAGAACTCGTCACAAACTCCATGGATACTCTATCCAAGGTAGGTTCTACTGATTGAACTTATCTTGGACTGTATGGCATTGTACAGTACTGGTCAACTTTTTGCTCAATTAGAGTAACCATGAGATTGCTAATGACAACCCAAACAGCATTTAAATAATCACTTTTCTGGTGCTTTCATAATCCCAGGCATTCACTGCATTTGATAAGACTAGAAATGGCAAGATTGCTCAGGTAGAGTTTCGGCGAGTGCTGGACCATTTTTGCATCAAGCTGTCCGACGTACAATACAGACACCTTCTAGCTAAGCTGTCAATCAGAGAAGAAAAAAGCAAGGTAGACTGGAAGCAGTTTCTGCACATCTTCAATCTTCACAATCAAGAGGTAAAAAAGATGTAGAAAAATGTAATGGCACAAATGCATCGGGGATTGATTTAATAGAGTTAAATTGACATGGTGGTGCATGTTCAGTCCTGTGCATGGGTTACTTATACATCTCTTACTCTTGTTCTCCACATCTGTATGGGTTTCCTCTGGATTGCCTTGTACCTTATGTTCCTAAGACAGGCATCAGATCCACTGAAGATAAAACAATCAATGCAATAGACACTTAAAATCAAGATGTGTTTATTTAAATTGTTACAGACATCTGAGGAATGGCTGGAGAAAATCAACAAGGTACGCTTCCCTAATCAGACAAGTCTTCTGCCAATCAGTGATATACTAGGACGGATCCAGGAGGTCGTTTCTGCTCGCATTTATACGATCACCAAGGAGATGGTGGATTTAGATTATGCTGGTGTAAATATGATTTCAAAAGTGGACTTCAGGACCATCTGTGACCATCACTTCATGAGGCTCACAGATAAACAAGTGAGACTGAATGACTATATCTACATATAAAATGTAATATATTACAAAAATAAATAGCTCTACATTCACTTTCTCAAACAAGTAAACTGTTAATCTGACATTTCTCCACAGTTTGAAGCTTTGTGGAAAATGTTGCCAACCAATACCTTTGGAAACCTGGATTATCACAAGTTCCTGAAAAAGTTCAGTAGAAAACCGGTAGATCAGGAAAGTACCAGAGGATCACCTTCTCCCAATCCATCGGAGAGCTCACCTGTTGCTATCCCGCAGTGCCCGAAAACAGCACCCTGTATAAGCAAGGTGTTATTACTGTATATATCACTTTGTACACACCTACCTTAATATATTCCTGCTCACTGTCTAGAAAAACTCTTTAGATTTTTACATGCGTGAGGCTCAAGTACTTTGTTTTAAACAGGTCTGTGTACAGCACTATTTTTAGCACGGTACATTGAACTAAAACATTTTCTTTCCAGTCATTAAGCCCAGTGCAACTCAGGCCTTCTTCGGCAGTCTGTGGCCAAGCTACAGTGAGCACTTTGTTGAACTCGGAAGCTGTAGAGAGGAGACTGCGCTCCCAGATCCGGTCATGCTGGCGTGAGGTTCAGAGGAAGTGCAGGGAGGCTGACACAGGGAGCAATGGGGAGATTGATGTAGAAACCTTTTTAGGTATGACTAAAACGCCATCGATTTCATTTCAAAACGTTCACAAAGATGTGGTGGCTTTCTGCTAACTGCACTGGCCTTCAACCTCGCTGGTTTGTAACTGTAATGTTATCTAAGAATGACCAAGTGTTTGGGATTTTATTGTTCACAACGTGCACCATGTTTGCCGTCGTGTGCGTTTGTTAATGACCTATTTACCTAGTCACTGTCTTCTGTTTCTAGAGAAATTCTCATTTTTTAAAAATAATTACCAGAATTTGGGGATTTTTAAAAAAACAAAAACCTTTATTTGTATTTTAATTTGGAGGGAACGATGCATCTCAGGATACCTTCAATATGTGGAGTTTCATTGTACAGTCAGAGTCTGTTTATACTGGCTACAAAATTATAGATATTCACCGTTGTGTAAATGTCCACAGGCATACTGCAGGATTTCCATATTAGTCTAACACATGCTCAGTTTGAGCAGCTGTCTGAGAAGTATAACATCAGAAGCAAAGAGCGTCTTTCCTACCCAGAATTCCTGCAGCACTTTGTGCTCACACTCAAACCTCAAACCACCACTTTCAGCCGTAGACGCAAGCTGCGCATACCTTCAACTGTAAGGTCATGTTACTCGCTTCGGAGAATTTTAACTCAATATTATAGTCACTGAATCGGCTGTTTTATCTATAATATATCTTTTTATGTATTCTCCAGATGAGTTCAGAGCCACTTAGTAAGCAGTGCATGGATACCTTGTTAAGGCTGTGTCCGTCTGTCCAGCTTTACTGGAGGACCATGAAGCAGGCGTTTATCTCCTGTGACAAGAAACGCACAGGAAAGATTTCTCTTCAGGATTTCAGAAAAGTAATTAATACTTTTAATTAACTCTTAAAATACTTACTGTATTATCATACTACATCACACTGTGTATTATGTAAGATAGTGTTTATTATGTAATATACAGCACACAATAATGCTTTTATTTTTAAGTGCCTTTTTGTGTGTACAGTAGTGCCATCATGGAAATGGCAGTAAATGCTTTTTATTATTTTTTATTTTGATGGTAAGGGGACCGGACCAGATAGTGTATTAAAAATGCACAAAATACATTTATCTTAGCTTTTTAATCCTTCTTAATAAGCTGCACTAATTTAAATGTTTGTCGTCTCAACAGGTTTTGAGGCAGTACAACATCGATCTCTCAGAGGAAGACGTCTTTCGTCTTACATCTTGTTTTGATAAGAACATTTCAGGACAAATTCCATACATTGAGTTTCTTAGCATTCTACAAAATTGAATGCATAAAATAGTATGTCAGTGTGCAGGGTGGACAAATCAGTAGACAAGAATGTGTATGGGTTTTTAGTTTTTATTCACAGTTGTAGACAATAGGCTTAATAGGCTAGAAATCACTGATGTTTTTCTTTCTTTTCTACTTTAACAACAATAAAAATAAAAATTCTTTAAAAAAAATAATTTACATGCATGTTTTGATGCTGACTGCCTAGTATGCTCAACTCGTTCTAATCCTACACTACACACAGTAGAATTTACTATTCACATTATTTGAAGTGAATGAGGAGATGGGAGGCAGGCTTGGGACAACTCAAACAGATTCTTTATTTTCACTACATTTTATTTACATTTCAGTGATTTTAACTCACACACAGCTCTGCTATATTCAGCTCTCTCTCCTGTCGCTCTCGTTTCTCACATCTTAATCATTGCTTCCTCTGACTGAAACACAGAACACTCATTAAGGTGTGCGATTCTTAGTACTCACTTTTCCAGTCTACGCCCTCTATTCACAGACTGGCACTTGATCTTGCCCCTGCCTACACAGACCTTTTGAATCATGGCCATTTCAGAATCAGGACCAGTACAACATAAAGAAGCACCTTGGATAATATTGTAGCATGGACAGGAAAGAAGTTTGATCCGAAACCCTTGTTAAAACTCTTTAACTGGCAAACTCCCATTCGAGTTGATTACAGATCCTCTTATGTGTCATTAAAGTTAATGGATCGACACAAATAGCTTGTATATACACAATACAGCAGTAATAGTACAGTAATATCTACAGAATGTTTTAATATGCTACCTTCCTTAGAACTAAGGAAGACATGTCCTTATAAAAGTATCATGACTATATCCAAGATATATATAGTATATATATATAAAATAGTATATTCATGTTTGTGTTTGTATTGAAGTACATAACTAGGTAATGACTGTAAGTCAGTATATGTTATTGCATTATGTTAGCTATCATTTTTACTAAGCCAGCTAGTTTGCTGCCAACTAACTAAGTCAGTTAGAAGCCTTTATTATCACCACATATACATTACAGCACAGTGGAATTCTTTTCTTCACATACTGAGGAGGTTGGGGTCAGAGTGCAGGGGCAGCTATGATACAGCGCCCCTGGAGCAGGGAGGGTTGAGGGCCTTGCTCAAGGGCCCAGCAGTGGCAGGGCCCAGCAGTAAACCTCGATCCTCTGATCAACAACCCAGAGCCTTAACCAGTTGAGCCACTGCCCCTGTTAGGTTTCCAGGAAAGTACACTATGTGACTGGCCAAACATAATGAAGCATACGATACAGTATGTTAAATAATAGATTTATGATGTTTTTCCATCCTTGGAATGTTCTATTAGCTTTTTTAATAAAACAAAATCACTGCTATGAAACAGCATTAAAATTGGTTTATTGATATTAATAAAGTTTGGGTCAAATGTTTGTTCGGATGCCATTAGGTTTCATTTAATAAAAGATTTTAATTTAACTAAATAAATCTCTTCTGTGTTGCCAGTACTTATAGTTAGTTACTGTAGAATGAACCCTGTCCGGTGTATAGCTTTGCTCAGGCTGACTACAGAATGATACACAAAGACATGCTGGGTCACTGAGTTCACTAGTGATAATTTACAGAAAACAGTTTTTTAAAGAATCATGGACTGGTATCTTTTTTCACTTGTAAGTGTAAAAGGATCATGCAGCAACATCATACAGCAACACTTTAAGAAGAAGTAGAAGAAGAAATAAACAAGCTAAATTTGATGATTTAATATTATGTCAGGTTCAAAGTCAGCAGTTAGACTGTGACTCTGTTGCATAAGTGTTATTGAAGATAACATGAACTGCCTTGAACTTCCTCCTCATTCAAAGCGACATGCTGAGAGAAGCATGCTTGAGGAACATGCTTACTCAAGATACAGAGTGGAATATTTCCTTTGCTGGATGCGGGTTTTTGGGAATTTATTATTTTGGAGTGTACAGTTGTCTGTTGGAACGGGCTCAACACCTAATTAAAAGTACCAGAAGAATTTGCGGTGCTTCATCAGGAGCGCTGATAGCAGCTATGATAGTGTGCCAAATGTCACCAGGTAAGAGATAACATCAAATATATACTGCATATCAGGTTTACAGACACACTCTTACCAGAAACATTAATAGGAAAAGCTATTCATGCAATTATCAGCCAATCATGCAGATAGATACAAGTCAAGAGCTCTGATTAATGTTCTATAAAACATCATAATGGATGTGAGCAGGGTTGATGGTTTGAGAAAGCCATGATCTCTTAAGATTCAACACAGCAGTTAATAGAGTTTATAGAATGGAAAAACAACAACTATAATGATAAAAATAAAATAATGTTAGAAGAACATTTAGTACATGAATACAGTCCCCTCTTAAAGTATTAAAAACGCAAAGCCGATTTTCTAGTTTTCTTCGATCTTAGACATTTATCTAAATTAAAAAAAAAAATTCTTTTGTGAATTTGAATTTTTTTATTTCATTTTAAAATTTTTTGGACATATTTAAGGTTCTTTAGTTGTTCTTCATCTGGAAAGTTTAAGATTTCATCAAAATTTCACCAGAGAGTTTTTCCTTATCAGAAAAGCTTTCAAGAAAAATGTTTTTTGGAAGATTCCTTAATGTAACAAACCCTTAATGAATTCTTGAAGCACCATTTTAATTTGAATAATTAACACGGCGGTGTATTTTAGTCCATTAGAGAATGTGACCTTTATTGTGTTTTTCATGGTCTTTGAACCATGAACAAACATTTTTACAGAAAAACACAGAAAGTGTAAAAACTCCAGAACGGTTGATGATATAATATTTCCGATTTCATCAGAGTCCTTGTTGACACTTTTAGTTAATGATTTAATGTCTGTCATGTTAAACAGTAACCCACAAAATAACCGTACAAACCTGTGAATACATTGGCTTGTTGTGTTTTTTTAAAGCAAAGTGCTGTGAAAATCTGATGGCAATAGCCAAAGAGGCTCGAAAAGGCATGTTGAGTTCCATGCATCCCTCCTTTAACCTGCTGAAGTTAACCAGGCAGCTGATGATCCGAGACCTGCCTGATAATGCTCACCTTCTTGCCAGTGGGAAACTGTTTGTGTCGCTCACACGGCTTTCAGATGGGAAGAACGTGCTGGTGTCTGAGTTCACCAGCAGAGATGATCTCATCCAGGTGAACATAACTCTCATCTGAAAAGGATGAGCAGGACAGTTACATTACAAGTAGGAATATTAATTGCCAAAGAAATGCCACAGCGCAGTTAAACTTTAAGATTTTTTACATTATTGTTTTGTCCAGGCTTTATTTTGTAGCTGTTTTTTCCCTGTTTACTGTGGAGTGGTGCCACCTTGCTATCATGGCACTGTAAGTACTAAACAAAAAACTTATTTTATCGGCCTAATTCATTACCAGAGCTGTATATTATAATTGCTATTACTATATTTGTAATGAACGTTGATCTACCTTAACCTTTACATGTTCACCAAACTATGAAATACCTTCCAGTCAGTGATGCTTTCCATTTTCAGCACTATGTAGATGGTGCTTTGAGTGATAGCACTCCATATTCCAGTCTGAAGAATACCATCACTGTCTCACCTTTCTCTGGTGAAAGTGACATCTGTCCAGATGACAACCCAGTCTACTGCCAGGAAGTGAGACATTGCAATATGAGCATTAATGTCAACTTGGCTAATGTGCACCGTGTAATCCAAGCGTTTTTCCCACCAGAACCTGAGGTAAAAAATAAACGTTTCAATTTAGTTTACTCACAGCACATTCGTCTTGTACTTACAGGGTTGATGGTTCGGTTCCTGCTTCCCCCTGTGTGTGTTTGAAGAATGCATGTTCTCACTGTGCTTCAGGGGTTTTCTCCCCAGACCAAAGACATGCTTTTTAGGCTGAATGACGAAATTGTTTTTAGTGTGTGAATGGGTGTGTGCACTTGTGCCATGCGATGGGTTGGCACACCATCCTGGCTCCTGGATGGTGTGCCAACCCATCGCATGGCACAAGTGCACACACCCATTCACACACTAAAAACAATTTCGTGATGCTGTGTATGATAAACTCTACAGAAAATGGATAAATATATAGATTTTCACTTTCTTTACTGGTTTCCTACCCAAAATGCTGTGAGTCAACTTGCTAACACTAGTGCCAGTTGGCTTTTACTCTATCTCTGGCGAAAGACAGCAATGCAGCAGTGCTTTAGGATTTAAACGTCACACCGCTTCATCTGTGCACCCTACTCACATACATCAGGGTCCGATAAAATCAGGGGATGTGGTAGCCTAGTGATTAAGGTATTGGTCTAATAGTTGGAAGGTTGTGAGTTTGAATCCCAGGTCAACCAAGCCACCATGGCTGGGTCTCAGAGCAAGGGCCTTAAACCTCAGTTGTATAAATATGTCACTCTGGATAAAAGTTTCTAGTAAATATAAAACCACCATCACAACTTAATATCTTAGGGATAGCTACCTAGCTAAGAACGTCTCTGCTGTGAGATATCTCAGAATTTTTTCACCATTGCAACTTACAAATATTTCAATTTGTGAAGTTTTCCTTTATGTTGTTTCAGTTTCGAGTGACTGCTTGTTCTTGTCTCAGGTTATGGCAGAGATCTGTAACAATGGATACAAAGATGCGCTCGTGTATCTGAAAGAAAACGGTGGGAAAGATTATATTTATATATAATAGATGCTCATTTTGTGCTTAGTGAAACACAATAATCTGTCTGATTTCAGATCTCTTAGAACATGATTCATTTATCACTGAATTTATAGCAAATCACAAACTGAACCGATCAACGAGAGGAAAGAGCTCTGTATTGGACAAAAACCTGCTGCCTGTGCCCGTCCAGAAAGGTATCTCAACCGTGAGTTGTTTACTGACAAGAAAAAGAAATCGTCTGTATAGTCTATTAGCGAAAATATGACTTTTTTCTGTCCTCCAGTCTTTTCTGATGCTAGTACAAAGAAACATGGAAGGAAGCGTGAACTGTTTGCATTGAAGTTGCTCACATCCATACTGATGGTGTGCATTTTGCCTTTAGAGGTCGTCGGCTTCATTCTTCTGAGGTAAAATGACTAATTCGATCAGCTGGAAGATGTCCGTTATAGAAACATTTGTAATAAAAGCTCTTAAATATAAGATATTTCTATAAATGCTTTATTAACGTCTATCGATAACTCAGACTCGCTAGCTGGATGGTGGAGATGGCATCTGACCTTCTGCGGAGATACAGATGGATGAAACTGTCCAGTTAAAGGTTTTTACACTTCATAATCCACATGTCCTTTAGGAACTGACCCGGCAGAGAAATTCAGAAAATCATCCATTTGTCAAACTCTTGTAAAATGGCTACTCCAGATTAAGCGCTTGCTATTTTTCCTGCTTTTTATTATTTTTTAATGACTTTTTTTTTTATAACAGCATTGATGGTTTCAACTCTCTATCCTTAGGTATAACTGACCAGATCATCGACAGTCCACTATCATGTCTACGTCTGCTCCTGATTCGTTTTTTTGGATCGGGGTAACAGTAAAAATTTACACAAAGCACAAATGTATACTAGGCAGCAAAGCAGAAAAAGGAAATATTTACAAATGTGCACCCACCTTCTTCTTCTTCTGAAGTGTTTTTGTCCTTAGTAATGTAATTGCAATGAGAAATAAAGAACTAATTGTGCTGAAGATACATATTACACCTGAATAAGTTGAGCACGATAAAATTTTAATAGAGGAAAAATGTAATCATGTGTACAATAAGAGCAACAAAATAGCACCAAGAGGGTTTTATATAAACAGTAAAAGCACAGTAAATCAAAGCTTTTCAAATTTCACACAGTACCATGCGTCATAAAAATGGTGTGTTACAGTACTTGAGAAGGCGGCGTGACCATCTTGACTTTGTAAATTCATGTCACAGGAGACAACTACTCCACAAATACCAATAAACACCACCAGCAGTCACATGATTGTATCTGTAAGCTCTTCTAGAAACACACCTTGTGGGATTAACGGTGGTGTCTTTGCTCTTATTACAAGAGATTTAAATCATTTCACCTATGCTAACTTGTCCTATTACACCATCATTTTATATAAAATGGGGAGATTCATAATCCTTAGTATTCCATGCTGACCTACGGTATGTAAATGGCTTCCAGGCATAGAAAATTCTGCCGATATTTTTTCAGATCAAAAAAACCTTTTTTTTTTTTTTTATATTTAATTACATACTGTTCAATCTTATAAGTCAAGTATCAGTCCCTGATATTACATAAAAAAATTGCATCAGTGCTTATACACTAAGCAAAAACAAAAATGTTTTGGACACGGTATATATGGGGGGAAAAAATAAAAACAAATAAAAAAAGCTTAGTTCCATAGAAATACTACTTTCTAAAATGTCTACTTTAAATTCATGGCAAAGAAATTAAAAAAAGAATTCGGATGCATCTCTTCTGAGATGAAGAGCATTTCAATGATATGAGTCTTCAGTTGAAGAACTGAGGTTACAGTTTAGAGTTATTGAGAGCAGCGGGTGACTTGTGCGAGTTGCTGAAGTAGCCGTCTCTGCTTCAAATGATACTCACCGCGCTGTACTCGTCGCCGAGTGACTTACACACACAGCAAATATAACGGTCTTATTACTGGTCGAATGTAACAGATTTTAAACAAATCATCAAGATAAAAAGTCAGTGCACGGATTGAGATTGCTCCTGAACTGGGAGAAGCTAGTGAGAGGCACTGCACAAGATCTGTGGATGAACACAGGAGTCAAGTTCCTTACAGAGATGAAAGTCCGGCTCATACAGCCTCTGCTTGGGCTTGTGAGGAGCTGCCGATCTCAGGAATCTGATCGGCGAAGGAGTTGGTCATCCACTTTCCGTCTGGAATCTGCCCCACTGCATTCTGATTCCTGGGCTCCTTCGCTGCTGCTTCTAAAATGCAGACAAACAAATCAATAGCAAGTCGTATACTGCAATGTTTTTTTGCCATTCCAAAGGTGCCAACATTGATAACTGAGCAGGCAGAAAGGTCCCCAGAGTGATCACACGCCATACTAAACGTATCAAATGTATTATATGAAATCAAATAGTCATTTTATGCTTTAACCAAAGTCTATGCTGAAGAATGGGTGTTCGAAAAAAGAACAAAATACGCATGAGACCACGGCTACAACATGAAAAACTCTGCCAGTAACTAAAGCTCAGGGCTGTGCAGAGGACCCTGAAGCCGTGAGGTCATAACGTTAACAGGTGCATCATATATATGAGAAGCCCTAGCGCAATGCTTAGGGCTCTGAGTTACTGATCAGAAGGTCAGGAGCTCAATCTGCAGCACTACGGATCTACCGCTGTTGTGCCCCTGAGCAAGGCCCTTAACCCTCTCTGCGCACAGGGTGCTGTTTCATGACTGACCCTGCAAAAAATTTCACTGTGCTGTGGTGTGTGTGACAAAGTCTTCTTCTTTTATTGATATAAAAAAGTTCATGCATTTTTTTAAAAAGAAAATTAACAGTAAGAGGAAAAAATATATAGTTTTCAGGTGTCTCCCATATCACCAATGCAAGGGGGTCAAACGATAAATGTCAGTCACTTAACTCTTACATGGTGGCAAACTAGATGTAATCATTTTTTTTGAAGGCTTTGGTTTAGTAGATTAAATGAGAAAAAAGTCAAACATCATCAGGTAACAAAAATAGTAATTAACCTGCTTCTCCAGAAGTAAAGGCACAGTGGCCGTTGGCTTCCTCGGTTCCTGGTTCCCCGTATGCACCTCCATATGCAGCCTCATAGCCAGGATCATAATTCTCCTCCTTAATGGCCATTCTCTTAGCATCCTCTGCAGAAAACAGGGTTTATAGAATATCGTGGAATGATGAGGGAAGAAAAAAAAAGAAAAAGAAAAAAAAAAGAGAGAAAAAGTCTGTACCTTTAGCCAAGCCAAGATCGAATGAGTAATTGATTTCCTCGACTTCCTTGGGTTTGGCCACACCCTTCAGTTGGTCTCGGAGTTCTCGGAGTTTGATATAGAAGTGCACTTTGTCCTGAGCTCGAGGGAACTGGGCACAGCGGGCACTCGAGGAGGGCATCAGATACAGCGCCTAAAGGCACACAGAGGTGTACAGCTGTTACATCAGATCAATTACAATGCATCTGATTACATTTCTAGGCTACTCGTGTCCTACCGTGTCTGAGTCAGGAATCTTGAGTGGCTGTACGCCAAATTCCAGAGATTTGGGCTTTTTGCCAAATATCTCTCTACAGAACATTTCATATATACCTTCAGAAAACAGAATGGTAGCGTTAGGATGACAACATGACATTGTGTTCAGAATGACATACTTTTCAAGCACTACATCCACTCTGTACATACTTACATTTCCCATTGAAAACAACTATGAGAGGTTTGAACTTTTTAATCTTCTCCACTAAAATCTTGCCACCTTCTCGAAGCTCTTTACTGCAACAGAAAGGAAAACCCAAGTTGAAAAGAAACCGTAATGGACCAGGTTTTAAATCATTCAAGTTCAAATCTGTGTACTAAGGAATCTGCTAACAAGAAATGTCTACATGCACAAATCAGGCGGTAAACAAATTTCTTTCTAATTGCCTTTGTAGCCCCTTGGAGTCAGTAGCAAACCCTCAGAAGACCGGGCAAACATTTAAAGTGTGGGCTATTTGTACAACACACGACTTGTGTCATGATATAATTTTGCTCACAAACTGCCAGCAATACAGAGTGTTGCATTTATTAAAATAAATAAATAAATAGATAGATAGATAGATAGATAGATAGATAGATAGATAGATAGATAGATAGATAGATAGATAGATAGATAGATAAATATTTGGTGGTAATACACATTACTGTTGTATTTTACACAACATTTAAAATTAAATACATATTTTAAAAATGCTGAAAAAAGAACTTTCATGTTTTACAATTTATAAAATTAAGCACCAATATTTATCACGCCAGCTTGAGTTTCAATTGAATATTTTAATAGAAAAAAAAAGATCATGATATCTCAGTGCTATAGTCACAAAACTGATCAAGACACACACACACTATATATATATATATATATATATATATATATATATATATATATATATATATATATATATATAAGCATATATAGGCAATAATGAGGCTATTTGTTAGTAGTATAGGAGAGTTAAGACTTGATCTAATCACAAAGACCTGGTCTAGCACTGTGGCGCGTGTGCAGATGTAGATAATGATCTGTATTATATTAATAGATGTGTTAATTGTGTGTTTAATGACACTTGAGCATTGGTAATACCTTGAGAGATCTTTGCTTCCTGGTGTTGCTCTCGCCACCATGTTAGTGAAGCCAATGCCGTATTTCTCAGGGAGAGACTGATCGTGCATGTGGTTCAGCAGCTGGTCAGTGAATCCGGATAGGAACAGGCACTTCCCTTGAGGAAACAAGAGCAAACCAACAGAATGATGAACGAGCAATGATTAACAAGTATATCATAGCTAATAACATACCGACAGAAGTAAAAGAGGTATTGGCAGAAAAGATTGAACCACTTTAATGTGAAACAATACTGCAACTTACAAAAATGGTTCCCGGGTCCAGGGAACCATCGTCCAATGTAGGCAGCCATCAGACCTGGATTGATTCCAACCTTTATGGAGAAAACATAGACAAACAAGATAATCAGACAAAATCAACCAGACTGACACTCACATGTACATGCAATAACACGCACGCACACATGTACACGCACGCACACATGTACATGCACGCACGCACGCACACATGCACACGCACGCACGCACACATGCACACGCACGCACACATGCACACACACGCACGCACACATGCACACACACGCACGCACACATGCACACACACGCACATTTACTTACAATGACATAGTCCAGGTTTTCTGTAAGGATGTCTGGCAGAGTCCTTTTCATGACTTCCTCCTCGGACATGCCCTTGAAGCGATCGATTTTCCTTTTAACTTTCTTGAAGGACTCATCAATCTTCTCCTGGGTTCCTTCAGCTGGTTGGCCCTCTTTTACCGCCTTGGCCTTCTTTGGCTTGGGGCCTGGTTTTGCTTTAGGCTCTTTGCTTGCAGGTCTGCCCCGCTTTCCTTTAGTGGGAGCTTTGGGTTTAAACAAAGAAAGCATTTGCTCAAATTTGCACAGAACAAGCCCTGCACACAGCTGTCCCACCATCATCTGAACACTGACTATTTTTATTTATTAAAGAAGCATAACAGCAGCTATAAACATCTGTCCATCATAAGTCTACTTCTAAGATGATAAGACCAAAAAAAATGCAGCTCATCAATTTTCCCTAGGAAAGTGCAAAGCCTTTCATTCTGTAATGGAAATCACAAAGAAGCGGCTTTACCTCTGATTACTGCAAAACTCTGACACGGGAGACTCCGTCCATAAGCAAAACTTATATGTCCCATTAGGGAAAATTTCACCATATAAGAATTATTCAGTTTTCTTTGTCAAATAAACAACATGGTTTGTTAATCTGTTTATTATTTGGTGCACCCACTCTACAAGTCCCTGTGTAGGTTGTTACTATATCAACACCTTCTGACCAATCAGAAGCAAGCATCCATCAGCACTGTGGCATAAATTGAGTCAAGACACTCGGTGTACTGGTATAATCATTTAGAGTGTACCTTTCTGGGGAGGGCCAGGCTCCAGTGCTGCAGAATGCGGCATCTGAACAGGCATTTCCATCATTCCAGGTTCTTCTCCGTGTCCTTCCATGAAGTGTGCAACATTACCGTTAGCCATATGAGAATATTGTGCGTGGAGGGCTTGGAGATGCTGCTGTGCTGACTGAACCCTAGACAAATGCAAATGAAATCAATAGTTAAATACGTTGTGTTTATAAAGCGCTGAGCATAGAAAACAGTTTATGTAACCATTATCCTTGAACTTCAATTAGATATAAGAATGTACTGTCCAAAAAGACCCTAATGACGAATCTTGTGACTTGAGCACTTGTTAATTTGAGTTCAGCTCTCTTCCTCTGTAGTCCTTTGACTTTGTAATTAAAAAATTAAAACAATTTTTTTGTTGCATGTGTATTTCAGACTTTGCTCCCACCCTGACTATCTTTTTAAAATTAAAAGTATTCTTAGTTCCTGACAAAGTCAGCCATGATAAGGATATATTAACTCAGAGACTTCATGGCACCATTGTAATTTATTATAAGAAGGAGTGTTTGCCAAATGTTATACGTGTAAATCCTGATTGTACTGTATTTGTGATCGCCATTTTTCCTAATAACCAATCACTGATCACCATTGTTCCTAATGACCAATCACTGATCACCAATGTTCCTAATGACCAATCACTGATCACCAATGTTCCTAATGACCAATCACTGATCACCAATGTTCCTAATGACCAATCACTGATCACCATTGTTCCTAATGACCAATCACTGATCGCCATTGTTCCTAATGACCAATCACTGATCACCATTGTCCCTAATGACCAATCATTGATCACCATTGTTCCTACACTAACTTCCTGACTACTAACCTTTCACATATAGTCACGGTTAGGGCTTCTGTTTGTCTGTTGATAGCCATGGATAATAGCAATAACAATAATAACAATAGATCATAAAAGAAAATATAGAATTTTGTTAACAATAGTCTGTGGTGCTATATACCGTGTTAATAAATAAATAAACTATAATCTGCATTTTTATCCTACAAAAAAAAATTCTTCTTTCATTATATTCTAATGGAATTATTTTTCTCATGAACCATAATTTGTCATTTTGACATGCAAATGATCAGGATGAATAAAATAATATGCATATTAGTGTATTAGTCTTCTGGCCACTTTTTTTTTTTTTTTTAGCTACTTTCCTCAGTAAGGATTTGGTAACACTGATAAACACTGATCATGTTTATACTCTATGGGTGTTTTGTCAAAGATACAACTATGCTATAAAACTGTAAGCACAAACCCATTCATTCATTTATTTATTGATTGATTGATTATTAGTAAAGTTACAGATAATTGACTGAATTATTATATTTTTGCCATTTTTAAATAGGCTGGTTAGTAACATTCAAGGTAAGTTTAGTATCTGCACAGTGCTCCATCAGCATGCTAATGAAACGCAGATGGCAACAAATGAAAATTCAATCCTGGCGCCATTTGATGACAAAGCAGGGAAACTCACCAATGCTGAACATAATCCGAGGGCACATGAGGCAAAGATCCGTAACTTCTTTCATCCATCTTTACGGGGACTTACTGATAAACCAACATTCATATTTATTTATCTTTAAAATGGTATTACTAAGTGGTAACTAGTTAGATCATGGAGAATGTTTCTAACCAGTCGGTTCTCATTAGCAGGTGCCATAATGTAGCTAATATGCTAATGATCAACAAGATATTTATATTTATCGAATACATGACAATTGAGATAGATAGCAAGCTAACATCGGAACAGAAATATAAAAATATTCAAATGTAAGTAAACAGTAAGAAAAACAGGGCCTGCTTGCTCTTATGGTAAACAATGCAAATATCTCACTAGTTAAGATAGATAGTTGGTTAGTAAATATCACAAATACAATTTAATTTATTTAATATCTCTGTCAGGCCAACAGAGACACAACAAACGATAGATATTAGTTGGATTTGCTAACAGACACTTAGCTAGCTGTATGAATGGGTGTCAGTGGTTAGCTAGCTAGCTAGCTATCTCGTTTCAAATATCATGATGTCAACTTGTACTTATTATTAAAATATGTAGCCCAACCGGAAATTAAGTCATACATACCGTTATTAATATGAACAAAGAACGACAATAATCCGTTAAAATACGTTTTTTTCTACGAAAAACAAATTCAGCTGAAGGCAACAAAGACCAACTGAGTCGTTCTTCAGCAACGAGTCATTCCGGCACTGGAATGAACCAAGTGAAGAATAAAAGGGGGAGGGAATTCGTGAATTCGGTTTTAATAATTTTTTTTTATTTAAAACGACATATTAAATATCTCACTTATATTTCATAATATTATAAATAATAATGTCATACATCTATTTTTGCACTTCTTTCTCGTTTGATATAATACTTTCTTTAGACCCGCTTACTCAACCCCCCTTTCTTACGCTGCCCATTTATTAAACGTTTAAATGTTTCAAAGCCCGATTGCTATTGGTTAGAAAAAAATAAGCAGCTTCCTGTCTTACACTTGTCATAATAAAGCTACCAGCCTGTATTCTAAACAATGTCAAGCACAAATATGTATAGAAGTAAAAGTGCTCGATAATTTTTAATGTATTTTATTTTAATCACAATATTGCTTTGTATGTTTACAGATATATTGTTTAAGATATTGTTTTAGTTTGCTACTAAAGAGCATGGTCATAGAATTGCATGTCTGATATAAAAAACAAATCTCAAAAAAAAAAAGGTAATAAATAAACTTCACAATTCGTTTCCTAAAGTGCCCAATTATTATGTTCAAATAAATACTGAGTAACACAAAACACCCATAAAGGCTGGTTCAGATTTTTTTTTATTTTGAACAGTCCAGCTGTGACTGGGTGGTGAATATTATTCATTTTATTAAAACACAATTGTTTAAAAAAAGAAAAAGAAAAAAGGACACAGTACAAAATTACACCATAAATACAAAAAATATGTACAGTGAAAACTTGATGAACATTCAAAACACCATGGAAACATTTTACAAGAGCATTTGCAACAAATTCTCCTGTAAATTTGTAACCGTGTCATTATACACAACCAGTACATAATAACGGATCGGCCGACAGAGCGGTGGAACCTGTCTTGTTAAACATCGGTCCTAGAAGACCACAGCACTGCAGGCTTTTGTAGTTTCCTGGTGTTCTTGCGTGAAGTTGTACATCTGAATTTTAGTTTGCGAATTCTTTTTTACACGGTTTGTGCAAAATTCCATGATCACACAGTGCAAAGGTATAAAATACCCTTCAGTTGAGGTCACAAATCATAAATAAAGCACCGACGAGTATGATTTAGTGTGAAATATTGTGCAAGAAGTCTAACTCATGCATCATGCATGACCTCAGCATAGTAAACATTTTGAACCTGGTAAAAACATAGCATTGCTGAAAAGTTGTGTGTATAGTTTAAAAAATAAAAAGGAAATTAATTAAACTACAGTCTTGAGTACTGTGTCATCACAGTAGAAAAAAAATATGCAGCTTAGTTTTACAGAATGCTGCTATTTACAAGTAAAATACATCACTGCTGCATACACAGGTTCATAAAATACCGACAAAAATAAAGATAAAAAAAAACACTGGCTTTGGAGTACATGAGCTACACATTCTACTAATCACAATAAATAGAAATACATGACTGGAAAGTCAGGTAACTTATAAAAATGCTTTAAATCGATTTTCCTTTCAGTTCAGAAGAGCTGAGAAGGCACTTGCTTCAGAAAAATGCATCAAAAATATTGTGATGTCTCAGTGTTGCTGGAGTACCTAATGTCTGGGATCTGGTCTGTGAACGGCTGCATCGTCCACTGGTTGGACTCGACCTGTCCCATAGCTGCAGAATGTTCAGCGCCTGTAACACCAAGAGTCAAACACATCTATAATAATGATGTAACTATAACATGTGTGTAGGTGAATATTAGTAGTATGTAGACATAACACTGGTTGGTTGTTCATTTTTTAGATTCTAATGATCTTTTGTTGTGTGCACACGGAGTGAGGTAACAGAGTCGAACTGGCACAACATTTTTGTATAAATGCAACTCTGACTGCATTACACCCATATACAATCACATCATTACATTCACACAGCAACGCAACTGGAAATAATTTGCAACTATATGCGACTTCTGGCAATATTAGCGTCAGTAACAGCTAGCGACTGGATGTGGGTGTGTCTAACGTTGAGAAAAGTAAATTTTGCAAATACTTGGTGATGACAACTTCGGTGAATCGCTAGTTACGGCAACCGTAAGTAGGACCGGTTTGTGACGACGTCATAGTTAGTTAAGAATAAACTAATAGATCTAATATTATTCTGTTTGCAAGCATTGAGCACTGTGAAATTGTGTATCTGTGCATGCTGTTTGAAAGAAAGCAAGCAACCTTCATTCCAATCGATACTCATCCTATAATTGTACAACTGGTTTGCGTTTGATGCCGAGCTCAAAGAAGTGCTGGTCTTTTTTAAAAACCATCACATTTTACTGGTACAAAAAATGTCACTGCTGTAACGGCTTACCCCGGAATGCTGGCTATTGCTGTAATTAATATTTTTCAGTATTTAAATAATTATTATTATGAAAAGGTTTTGCATGGTGCACGATGTTTGAAAAATGCTTCAGAGTCGGGCCGACTAACAAAACAAACGTGTAGCCAATGAGCAGAAAGGGGCGTGTCTTGTCAATATGCGGTGGAGAGAGTTTTCAGTGCGCATGTCTGACATCAGCAGAAAGCGACTGAAACATTGACATGGCGGAGACCAGCCGTTACCTCTGCCTCGGGTTCTAGGTGTTGAACGTCGTCTTCCGCGTGAAACGGAGCTAAACCTTTCACGGTACAACACACAGTACTACAAAAACACATTTATATTACCATAGTATTACTCATGGAGTTGATTTACTGATAAAAAATATCCCCTATGCCAGCTGCCCCAGCAGGTTCTGCCATAATAGTTGCCTGGGTTACATATGTATGTGTAGGCAGAGCTATCAAAACAGGGGTGACACCCATTTGGGTTAGGGGCGTGTTTGTTTTGGTGATTTCAAATGTCAACATTGGCTTTCAAACATCATACACCCCACCTTTAATACTGGTTTGAGTTTCTGACTTTCAGATTTAATCAGCTGTCAAATATATCTAATATAATATAATTTAATTGTAATATAATATAATTTGTGATCTTTGGTTGTCCTGTGTCCAGAATGAATCGAGGCAGTAAACGGCTGTTAATCACCTGGTTCATTAGCATGAGAGAAGCTGCACGTCTGCTGGGTCACACTAGTGGAGCCCTCCTCATAGCCGGGGTCATGCTGCTCTTCTTTGATAGCCATTTTTTTGGCATCCTCTGTAAAGAAGAAAATGAGAATATGCTTCACCAAGGTTAAGATGTTCTAAGGAGAACTCCTTTAAAACAGTTTCCTAGTTATCCCAAGTGATCCCAAGTTACCTTTGGCCATGACTACGTCGAACGTGTACTGTGTCTCCTGGATCTCCTGGCTCTGAATCACACCCTTCAGCTGGTCCCGGAGTTCCTTCAGCTTAATATAGAAATGAACTTTGTCCTGAGCTCGAGGGAACTGAGCACAGCGTGGACTGGATGATGGCATCAAGTAACAAACCTGTTAAAAAATCAATCAATCAATCAAATATCAATAAGATATTTAATAAAAGGAGAGATACCAACAACCACTGGCTGAACGTCGTACCGTTTCTGTCTCTGGAACTCTGTAGGGCTGCAGACCAAATTCCAGGTTTTTGGCTTTCACACCAAAAATCTCCTTACAGAATGTTTCATAAATACCTGAAATGAAATTTTTTTTTTTAGATTGTAATAAATAGAGTAATGTTTAAGGAAATAGTTTACAGTACAGCTGACATTACATTTCCCATTGAAGGCTGCGATTCGTGGCTTGTATTTCTGAAGCTTTTCCAGAAGTTGTTTGCCTCCTTCTCGAATCTCTTTGCTTGGAAAAAACAAAACAAAACAAAAAAAAAACACGAATGGTTTTATTTTTTTTACTGACATTAATTCTTATATGCTCTCTTCCACCACCCATAATGTAGATTGTTATAATTAGAATGTCCATAATCACTGCAAAGTGGAGACAAACTTACAACCACGAAGCTCACTATTTTCCTATAAGCATGTCCTGAAGTGTTTAATTTCTTTTTAATACAATCACAACAATACTCCAAGTCATTACCCTTTTTTTTTCCTTCTCTCATGAAGTTAATAAAACAGAAAACACAGATTGCGTTAATGAGAGTTTACAAAGTCTTGACTGTTATAAAGCACAAACACTGGAGAATCCTTCCCTGAATAAACATCTCCTTACAGCAAACATTTATGTTGCTCTTGTTTTTTTTTATTCTTATTAAATCTGTTATCTACAAAATGATTCATATATTTGGTTATGTGAATTGCCCAGCATACAAGTCCAGTAATTAAGCTGTTACTACAGAAATGATCACATATTAGTACAAGCACATTAAAGGACAGCAAGACATAAATTTCTCATAGATTTGTTCCTACATGGTTTGGTTCTACATGTTACTGAATTAGAGAACTTATTTATTCCTACTTCTGAGCATTGGTTTCCTTTTTGGGGAAGAAACTGACTACGTGTTGTATTTTTAGTTGTTACTTGAGGTTATGTGTTGGGTTGTAGAAGTTGGTGAATGCCACAGTATTGTTATTTTAGCTGTGATAAATAAAAATATAGAAATGAAATGCGTGTACTTTCTTTTTCTCCATTGGCTGTAAATCTGGAAATCTTTTATTTGCCTTAAAGCTGGAAAAGTATCAAGACGTTTTGGATAAATCAGAACTGAGAACAGACCAACAGTTGAGATTTCTGTCTTACTTTGAGAGGTCTTTGCTCCCAGGTGTAGTCCTCTCTACCATATTAGTAAAGCCGATGCCGTATTTTTCTGGAAGAGTCTGATCATGCATGTAGTTCAGTTGCTCCTCTGTGAGCCCTGATAAGAACAGGCACTTCCCTATAGGACAATAACGCAATAACTAGTTAATTAGAAAGGTTAAGTTTAAAATAAGACATGGATCTTTATAAGAACAAGAAAAATACCTACAAAAATGGTTTCCTGGATTTGGGTAATGTCGTCCTTTATAGGCTGACAACAACCCGGGGTTGATACCGATCTGCAAAAGGAGTGTACATGGTGACATATAATGATCCAGAAGAAACGATACCCAATACACAGCACTACACAGTCCAGCACACACTCACTATCAAAATGTCCAGGTTGTAGGTGATAACGTCAGGCAGTTTTTTGGCCATGACCTCTTCTACGGACATGCCGTTAAACCTGTCCAGAGTTCGTTTGGCTTTTTTCACAATGACTTCAGCGTCGGTTTGGTCGTTTTTCCCTTGCTTGGGTGGTCGTCCACGCTTCTTCCCTTTCTCGGGTGTTAAAGGAAGAGCTATAAAGAAAATGTGAATGTAGAATGATTTTAATTCTCCAAGAAAAGGGAATGCTTTAGGTTCATTGTCTCAGATATTTTCCAGAGTAAAAGGCTGGACCTGAAGCTTTAGTCCTTACACCAAATGCTTGGTTGCGTCACTAAGCACACAGCATTGACTCTAGTAATTCACTGATATGTGCCACACAATAAACTGCCTTAAAAAAAAAAAGTATCCTAATAGCTACTAAAAAGTGTTTAAATGCTTATAGAGTGCCACTATATGTCAGAAAATTTTAAGTGCCCTCCAGGGTGCCGTTACAGCGATGAATGAGATGTGGTGCCCTTTTGTGGTCTAGATGCGGTAAACTCCCCTAAATGTTAGAAAAAAATATGGTGCCCATTTGGATCCCCAGCATTCAGGAAAACAAGATGCTGTGCCTTACAGGTTCCCCTACATACAAGAATATGAGATTCAGTACCCTGTAATTGGTCTATTCTTGTTGTGCTCACCAACCCTTTCTACATGTGAGATAATGAGATGCAATGTACTCTAGGCTCCGCCACATGCAGCTAAACAGGATGCAGTGCCCTATAGGCGCACTCACATGAAAGGTGCTCTTTTTTATTTTATGGCTCTGCTCCTCAGAGTGTAAATCTGTGTGTATGACAGGGCTGTGAGACGGTCAGTACCTGGAGGCTGGACAGGCAGCTGATGAAGCTGACTGATTTCAGCTGGCTCTCTATAGTCTGATAATTCATTCAGGTCAGTATACTCTTGAACATCCTGCTGGTATTGAAAAGCGTTAACCATCTGGTGGTACTGAGGAACTGGTTCTGGCTGAAAATGCTGATGTGCTGCTTCATACCTGGAATGAGCAAAAAAAATAAGAGATAAATGTGAAGAGGGGGAATTATTAATAAAGCTAACAATCAATCAATCAATCACACACACACACACAGTGATGATTCATCATGATCGATGCGGTTACACAAACAGTGTGAACTCCATCTCGTCCATTTTAAAAGGCAGAAGTGTGTGTAATTCTGCAATTATTCAAGAATGTAGTAATAAATCATAAAATCGATCTAAATGTTCTATCTGCGTTTATACCAAAGCACTGCTGAATTCTCAAAGCTAAGTTGTTGATTCATATTCCATAACAGCAGCACTGGCATTAGTGCCATATACAAGGCAAAGATTTTGAATATTTGATCGTTGCATCATTCCCATTGTAACAACTTACTCCAAACTCTCTATGTCAAGAGAATTTTTAAAATATGTGTTATAAGCGCTTTTAAAGCAGTCAAAGGTTTTCTGACAAAATCTTCATCAAAAATTGTTTCGTTTATGTTTCATTAACAAAATAACAGTCAGGCTTTTGAGGGAAATGCGAGAGCTATGACAAGGATATTAAACGCAAGTAAACTATATATATAAGTATAAAATTGATCAAAATGACACAGGGTCATTCATTTTTGAAATTAAAAAAAAAATCTTTTAGCTCTGGCAACCGTATGTGAGTAGTATAAACAGTAAAAAAAGAAGTCATATTGGGAGGTTTTGGGATGTTAATTGTGTTGTTATTGTGTTATTGTTATTGGAGGCATGTGGTAGCCTAGTGGTTAAGGTGTTGGGCTACTAATCGGAAGGTTGTGAGTTTGATCCCAGGTCCACTGAGCTGCCACCGTTGGGACCCTGAGCAGGGTCCTTAACCCTCAATTGCTCAGTTGTATTAAAAAAAATGAGATAATGTAAGTCGCTCTGGATATAAAGGCATCTGCTAAATACTGGAAATGTTATTAGAAAATAATCAACTTCAGGCTGGTAAAATTATTCACTAAAGCACTGCTGCATCAGGTACCTTAAACACTATCTGTATGGATATGAAGACATCGTATAACATAAAACTGTTAACCAAAATCAAAACAAACAAACATCAAAACAAATTTATTTCAAGCCATGACTGAGGAACATGGACACTGAGTCTCATCATCTGTAGTGAACTCTCATGTTGTTTTTTACTCACTAGTGAACACAGCATTTAATTCTCATGTTTTTTACTCACTACTGAACACAGCATTTAATTCTCATGTTTTTACTCACTAGTGAACACAGCATTTAATTCTCATGTTGTTTTTTACTCACTAGTGAACACAGCATTTAATTCTCATGTTTTTTTACTCACTACTGAACACAGCATTTAATTCTCATGTTTTTTTTACTCACTACTGAACACAGCATTTAATTCTCATGTTTTTTACTCACTACTGAACACAGCATTTAATTCTCATGTTTTTTACTCACTACTGAACACAGCATTTAATTCTCATGTTTTTTTTACTCACTAATGAACACAGCATTTAATTCTCATGTTTTTTTACTCACTAGTGAACAGTGCATTTAATTCTCATGTTTTTACTCACTAGTGAACACAGCATTTAATTCTCATGTTTTTACTCACTAGTGAACACAGCATTTAATTCTCATGTTTTTACTCACTAGTGAACACAGCATTTAATTCTCATGTTGTTTTTTACTCACTAGTAAACACAGCATTTAATTCTCATGTTTTTTTACTCACTACTGAACACAGCATTTAATTCTCATGTTTTTTTTACTCACTACTGAACACAGCATTTAATTCTCATGTTTTTTACTCACTACTGAACACAGCATTTAATTCTCATGTTTTTTACTCACTACTGAACACAGCATTTAATTCTCATGTTTTTTTTACTCACTAATGAACACAGCATTTAATTCTCATGTTTTTTTACTCACTAGTGAACAGTGCATTTAATTCTCATGTTTTTTACTCACTAGTGAACACAGCATTTAATTCTCATGTTTTTTACTCACTAGTGAACACAGCATTTAATTCTCATGTTTTTTACTCACTAGTGAACACAGCATTTAATTCTCATGTTTTTTACTCACTAGTGAACACAGCATTTAATTCTCATGTTGTTTTTTTTACTCACCAGTGCTGATATGAGTCCACGTGCTGCCTCTGAGACTCAAACTGCTTTTCCTCCATCTTTAACAGCTGGCTTTACTTTAATAGATTCATATTTATGTACATGTTACTGCCAAGTCTCCAGCTTTTCTGTGCCATGTTCAAGTGGCATTTCATAACAGACACGAAAAATAAAAAAGTCAGCACAGAATCCTAGGAAATGTTTTTATTCATGAAACACAAATAATTTTAGCGACTGAGATATAATCTCAGAAACAACGCTTCCAAACCAGATAGAGATGTTTCACCTCCTAATAATCTATTATTTGTGCACCGGAAGTAGGAACGATGCTAACGCTATTAGCCACACAATCAAAGCGACAAGCTTCATGTTTTATACAAACAGACTCGAGACAAAATCAAAAGGAAACCAAGACACACTCACCTGACAGATTAATTAACGAAAACCCCTTTTGATGTTAATAATTATATATCTTTTAAATATTGAAAGAAAATGTTCACTACATCAGTAACACTGCAACAAAAACACAAAGCCGGTGTGAACCCATTTCAAAATAAAAGTCTTTAAAGCGCAAAATCATGACATCACGCCTGGAAACTAGCTCATTTAACCGAACAGTTATTTTACAAATATGTCATAACCTGCGTGAATACTTAAAAAAATTATTAAATCATTAAATCTTTTTATATATATATTGAAGGAAAATGTTCACTACATCAGTAACACTGCAACAAAAACACAAAGCCGGTGTGAACAGATTTGAAAATAAAAGTCTTTAACGCGCTAAATCGTGAAATGATGCCTGGAAACTAGCTCATTTAACTGACCGTTTATTTTACAAATATGTCATAACCTGCGTGAATACTTAAAAATATTATTAAATCATTAAAAATATATATTTAAATAATAATAATAAAAAAGGAAAAACAATAACATCTACAATTGTATTGAAGTATACATACTCCTTATTCGGTCTACTCTATATTTTATTCAAATATTTTATCTAGGTGTTAACTTTCAATAGAAAATACACTTATTTTCTATTGAAAGTTAACACCTAGAAACCATTGTAAGGCTTCGACCAATTTGTACGAATGAATTCATTGGCTTAAAGGAAGACGGTGTGCGATTTAGGACAAAAAAATGATTCACACGCAGCAGTACGTTTCTGAAAAACTTGATATATTGGTGATAGCTGTCACAGAATCTCCGAAAGTGGGAATCACAGGACTGAGGATTAACACAACACTGTTTATCTTTAAGGGATAAACATGGTGAATGTGATAAAGATTCAGCAAATAGAGAAAATCTAGTGTTGAGCGGTTGTGCCTTTATTCCAGACCGGTAGGTGGCGCAGTAACACGGGGCACAATGTGGATTCAATCCGAAGAAGAAGAAGAAGTGTAGCAGACTCCATATTCAATTGCTGAAATTAATATAAATAAATTGTCAGAGGTTTGTGTAATATTTTGAATCTTGGTATATAAAGATAACATTATTAGTGCAATAAAACATGCTTATGTTAAATTATTTATTTATATTGATATTATTTATAACTATCCTTAGCTGTTACTTGTCAATGTCACCTTATGTAATTATTTTTTTTATCTCTCCATATCCAGAATACTAATAAACAGACTTTGTTGTTCATGTAAGTAGCTTACGTGATATAAATAAAGACCGTATAAAAAAGGAAGAAAGCGCTGAACCGAATTAATGATGATTCAGTCACAAACGATTCGGTTCTTTGAATCAGTTTTTTAACTGAATGTTGAGAATCGACTCGCTTATATGAGTCGATCGATTGATTGATTCTTTTTCGTAGACATAGGCAATGCTGTTACTCTTGCTGTGTATTTATTTAACCAAAACGCTTTAATTGAAACATGAGTATAAACAATGTTTACTGTATTAGTGCCTTTGTGATCTAACAGTGATTTCATACATATTAGTTATTCTGTTCATTATAGAAACATTTCAATGTTTATTCAATAATTTTATGTAGAGTTTAGAACATAAATATTATTGGAAATATTGTGAAGGTGGTTTGGTTGGGGAAAAATGGCAGTGGAACCGTGTGTAAGCTGAAAGAGTCGACTCTAATTGATGTACAGGACCAAATGATCTGACACACTTTAAATTCCTAACAATACTACATGCAGATTTCATATAATGTAAAAACTATCATGATGTTTGACTGTGTAGCCTCAAAAAAGAGGTAAAGTGGATTATTGTATTCCTGTTGTACATGTAGGCATTAATTTTTAAAAATCTAAACTTTATAATACAGTAAAAGCATAATTGATATTTCAGGGAATTATTCTTTTTTTTATATTGTCCAGTTACAGAAACCTCTGCTGGTACAAAGATGCCCGCCGGCGTGTCTTGGCCAAGATACACGAAAATGCTCGTGGCCAGTGTGTTGTCCATGTTTGCTGGTGCTGAAGTTGTCCATCGGTATTATCGCCCTGATTTGGTAAATATTAAGGATATTACTGTTACTTTTCTGTATATAAAGGACAATTTTATTTATTGATAAGTTGATCTAAAAGCAGTTCTTCTTTTATAGAGCATCCCAGAGATTCCTCCGAGGCCTGGAGAACTGCAGACAGAGCTTCTTGGATTGAAGACACAACAGACGGCTTCTGAGAAACACTAATGTCAGTTTCCACACAGAAGTGTGTAGATATGTATAAACTGAACATAACGATATAAACATGTTACAGTGACATGACCTTGTAATATTTTGTGAAATTCCATAGGAAGGAAGAATAAAGTTATTTGTATTTTTATATAATCAATAAAATCTATTGTGTTGATTCCTGTTTTTACAGTTCCCAAAGATAATAAATTAAATGTGAACACTTTAAATGTGAGAATTTTAAGCTGACAGCTGGACCTCTCTGATCGACAAGGCGTTTCGTCCCACAGAACCGTCATTCAGTTGTTGTTTTGTTTTGTTTTTTCTTCACATTTCTGTATAAATTCTAGAGACTGTTGTGTATAAAGACCCCAGGAGATCAGCAGCTTCTGAAATAATCACACCTCTGCATACATACATCTGCTACCAACAACCAGTCTATGATCAGTCTAATAGAGACGTGAATATTAAAAGTTGTTATGCCGTAGTTAATTCTAATGAAAATTATTTTTTTAAGGAGGACTTTTAAAGACGTGGACTCATTTGAACAGCAAAATATGTATATGTAATTTACAATGACTTTTATACTTTTTAAGAAGACTTTTATAGTGAAATTCGGTTTTGTACGCAAAACCGGAACTTCCGTTATGAGCTAGTGGAGTTTTTATTTTAGGAGAAGGAGGATTTGTGGTGTAAATAAAGATACCTGGCAACCCGGGAGTCAGGTTAGCTTCACTCTCATGTAG